>NW_027281083.1:0-83299 GCF_046629955.1 Centroberyx affinis
CGCACTTTAATTCTCCATATTATAGTAGCTAATATTAGCTATAGTGATACAAAATAGCAGAACGCACTATGCGGTCACTATAAACTCTCTATTGATTCAAACACACACATTATAAATCCCTACAGGAATACTATAGTAATACTGTAGTAATACTGTAGTAATACTATAGGAATACAGATTTGTTCAGTCCTCTGTGCCAAACTTGGTAGCCTATTCCCTAACAGCGTGTTTCCCTGGCGGTGTGTCTTCAGCCTTCAGTCTCACGCCTGGACAGAAAATTAAAAAGTAATTTATTTTTTTGTGGATAGTTTTCCTCTCGCTGACTTTTCAAACGGTGAAACAACATTTCAGCAACATTTGGCGGCACTGTACAGAATGACAGACAGTAACCTACCAAAACAAACCGAGCTGCCTGGTTTTACCGCCTCTGATCTGTATTTAACTCATTGTCATTTATCTAAGCGTGTGTGGCTGAAAGGATATTTTATGTGGAGTGGAGGCTATTGTAAAGCCTATATGTTTATTGTGTTTTCGTATCTGCTTTTTGTCTGTTTAATGTGAAGCACATCGAGCTTATCTGTGAGAAATGTGCTACAAATAAAAAATGACTTGACGAAAACAAAGACGCACAGGCTACGACTCACGGCATGGAAACACATTGTTATTATTTTTTTTTAGGAGATCCTTGTTTTGTCACAGCACGGTGACCCCCCCCCCCCCCCCGCTCGCCTCACCGGGGCCCGGCTCGGGCGGCGTGGCTCCGGCCTCCCGGCAGCGCAGCACCAGCAGGAAGCGGACCGTCTCGCCCAGGTAGAGGTGGCTGCGGCGGGGCAGAGTCCGGTAGCGCGCCGGGTCCGACAGGTCCGAGATGGGAACCGCCGGGAAATACATGAAGTACTCACACTGCGACTCCATCATCTGCACCATGGCGACGGAGGAGGAGGATCAGGACCAGTGTCAAGTCACACACAATGAGAAGAACAAAGACTTCCGGGCTAAACTTTCAAATAAAAGTGTTGTTAATGGAAACGTTTCCCCTTAAAGTCGATAGCCTAAATCACTTTTTCACCCTGTCACCTTTCTCACCTTGTATTTTCATAATATTCAACAATAAATGCCAAAAGAACTTTAAGCTACAATTGTCTTTATTGTCTTGTATTCTTATATCAAAACGTCATGACTCTTTATTACTGGAAAACAGTAGGCTATAGCCTATCTTTAATATCAGAAGTGATAGATTTGTTTTCTAAATGTTTACTGATTACTGGTTAATAGAAGGGTCATTTTCACCTTCAAAATATACAATTTGGCTACAATTGTTTTGTAACAAAATAAGCTAGGCCTCTATTGGTTTTACTATAAATATTTTGTGAAAACCCCAAATTTCAACAACAAGTATAACATTTCAACAACAAGCATAAAAGATTAAATATTTTTCTTTTCTTTTTTCTTTATTACGTAAGTATTTGCACTATTTTTTTCTATTTTTTATTTTAAATCTAGGCTATTTCTTTTACTCTCTGTGAATTGCATTGCATCGTTATGTAAAATGTGATATAGCTAATCAAGTTTGTTTGATTGATTGATTTTATATCAATATCTGCAAATTAGGCTAGACACATAACTTTAACTGAGATTGTATATGAACTTTTTTTTCTCCAAACCAGACATACAAGTCTTTTATTTTGAAGGCCAAAGTTCCAGTATCGCTCTAGCTCATTCTGTCTGACTTGACTTGATGATTATGATGCATTTTGCTCTTCCGTTTTATTCGTTGTTTCTTTTATTTTCATTAAATTATAATGAGCTCCAGATATTTAAAACGCTTACATTTTTACACCAATCATAAGTCACCGTCCAGGTCGGGGAGGGATAATCTACCTAGCAACAGCATGTGATTGAGCTGTCTTGTTGTGATATCCATTACACAGCTCCACAAAGATTGAACTTGTTGCTATGACAACAGTTGTGCTAACCAGGAACTCTTCCGCCATCTTTTTTGCTTTGTCAAGATTGTATTTTCTCACCAACCAAACCTGACGTCAGCTTTCCCCCTTTATTTATTGAAAATATAGGACAGATGAGGTAGGGCACATACCACACATTGTATTCCAGGATAAAATATATAATAATAAACTTTATTTATATGGCACTTTTCAAAACAAATGTTACAAACTAGTGCTTTACAACATGAAAGAAACAAAACGCCTTAAAGTGCCAAATATAAGTGAATAAATAAAATAAAGATAGATAAAAATTGAAAATAAGGAAATTAGATATTAAAACACAGCGCAGGTGCAAGACTAAAACCAGAATTAGCCTATAAAAAGGCTTGTTCATAACAGCTGGTTTATAAGAGGAGATGTAAAAGATAGAACTGATTTTGCTGCCTGATTTCAGAAAAACACCAAATGTTTCATGTTTACAAATTAAAGATAAATTTCAGATTCTTCATTAATACAAAGCAGTGCTGTACATTTTAATTTCATTTAAGAAGTGCAACACATGAGCAGCTGGTCTGCTCTTTACTCTAAACACTTGCACAAAATAAAGACTGACTGTCTTCATCAGCTACATCATTAACTAAATCAATCCAAGTGAAATAATATGTCGAGTTATTCTTCCTCCAAAGCCTAAACCCAGTCAGTGTATCCAACACACAGCACAGTGACATTTACACCGGCTTTAAAATTTTTATTGTTTTAATAGCTGTCATCATAACTGGCTGTCAGACTGTCCAAAGGCAGTAATGAGTGTGTGTTGTGTTGTCAGCTGTCTGGATCAGGTGAGACTCTGAAAGTGTCCTCAGTGTTTTCTGTGTGAACTTTACAACACAGATCTGAAGAGTCCTCCGTTCTGATTGGCTAACGAAGGCGTTCTGCGGTCTGAAATCTGTCTTTCCCATTCAACTCTTCACTCCTGAATGGTCATTTGGCTGCCATGGATTGTTTGATGACGTTGTTATGGAAACCAGTACACTCAGAAAGCTTTTGTGTTACCTTTTGTGTTAGCTTTTGTGTTAGCTTTTGTGTGGCAATGGCATCATCATCCACACATAAAACATGTTCATCTACATGACAACATTATCAAAATCCTACAGTCTGTGGTCATGTGACATGTTGTTGGGTTCTAATTAAATTACCTGGCGCCACCTTGTGGCAAAAAGAGCTTACTGCTTGGTTATTCCAGACTCCTGCTGGAAGCTGTCAAATGACTTAAAATGAAATTTATAATAAATATTTTTTATTTATAAATTAAATGTATAAATACAATTATTTTAAATCAGTATTCCGTGTCAAATTATTGATGTGTTTGATATCAGCTGTGTAATGACGGAAAGAAAATGTATGATAATGATCATATTGAGGCCTTGAATCTCCCTGTTAGGGCTGATGTTGACATAATGCCCGGCCCACTGTTCATTATCTTTCACCTGCTACATACAAGCTACATACAGGTTACATACAGTTTACGTACAGGCTACATACATACTACATATAGGTTACATACAGGCTACATACAGACTACATACAGACTACATACAAGTTACATACAGACTACATAAAGACTACATACAGGTTACATACAGACTACATACAGACTACATACAGACTACATACAAGTTACATACAGACTACATAAAGACTACATACAGGTTACATACAGACTACATACAGACTACATACAGACTACATACAAGTTACATACAGACTACATAAAGACTACATACAGGTTACATACAGACTACATACAGACTACATACAGACTACATAAAGACTACATACAGGTTACATACAGGTTACATACAGGCTACATGGGTACAGGGTTCTGGTCTGGTCATCTGGACCACCACACTTCCTCTGGCTGGCAGGTTCCTACTGACCTGTTAACTATCAACCAGGACACTGTGTGTTAATATAATTCATATAGTTATATAATAATAATATAGCTAAAATGATAATATAGTTCGTTTATAGTGTCACAGATGTGAAGCAGCAGATGTGAAGGATCCTGTTCAGACGCTGCCGTGCCTCCTGACGGCCGCTAGGGGGCAGATAGGCGAACTGACTGAGTTACTTTAAAGATCCATTTTATTTCACATCTAAAAATATTTTAAGAACCAAAAAAGATAAATATCTCCCCGTCGGGGAATCGAACCCCGGTCTCCCGCGTGACAGGCGGGGATACTCACCACTATACTAACGAGGAGTGACACGGTGAATTGGAGGCGGGTTGCATAATATCCAAACTACCGGGAGTTACTGTGGCTGCGATATATTTTTGGCCACAACGTGAGAGTCTATGGACCGGTGGCGCTGTTCCCATTTTTAGTCTAGTCATGTTTATTCATACAGCTCTTTATCACAGTCCAGTCTCAAAGGGCTTTACAAACATATACCATACTGCACCATACATACATACTACATATATGTACATATGTGTGTGTGTGTAGGGGGGGTTTACAAAGAATAAAATTTCATGTTAAAGTTCCAAAGGATTCCTATGTATTTCACATTTTGAAACTCTAGTTCTCCACACCTCTGTGTTTAGACGCTGATGTGTTGTGTTATTAATAAAACCAGTCCTATCAGTGCAGATAGTGAACCTGAACCAGTGCTTACCGGAAAACTCAATCTGGCACTTTTACGGGTTTCATGTGTGAAAGGGGCTATAGAGGGCCTGGCTCCCCTTCCTGCTCCAAACACCTCGACCCCCTCACCTCTCCCTCTCCCTCCTCCACGCCATAAAAAAAACAGACCGACAGACAGAATAAATGGGGAAGACACTGATAAGACACCTCTGATAGGATTGACAACCACTTTTTCTGAATTGCAAATCAACATTCTCACTTCATTTGTTTGAGATCAGAAGCATTCCTGAACGGGACCCCCCACACAGAGACACTTCCCTCCAGATTCTCCCAAAAGACTCAGAAAACACCATTTGTGATATGAATTGGATAAGTTTGTTTGAATGTGTTGTTCGTGTTCATTTTACTATGGTTTTGCGTTTGAATGGAGCTTATGATATTTTTTAAAGGAGTGAACTATATGCAGCCCAACAAATTGTAAGTGTGCCCTTCTTGGTGTCATTTTCTAGATTAAATTATGACGTTTTTAGGGAAACTACTGTCAACGTTACTACTGAAGTGACAGGGCAGAACAAGAATGACTAATATGCTTTAAATTAATGGTTGACATTAATAAGGGTTTTATGCCTGAGGTGAGAAAATATGATTTCTTGGTGGATGCCATGTTAGAATATGTAAAATTTTTTGTTTAAAATGAAAATTTTGAACATAGAAAGTCCTAATGGTATTTCATAAGCCCTCTGACCCTTTTTGGGAAAGAGAAGGTTGTTTTGCATAGTGTTTTTTCCCCCTCTCTCTTAACGCATTTAGACTCCTTCAAACTTACAGTCCAGACCTCAAGAATTCCCAACACAATCCCTCCCTTTTATCTGTTCCTCAAACAGCATGCCCACTCCCTTGCATTTTTTACAATGCCACCCATTCATTTCTGCTTAAGATAAACCTTGCTATCTGCAAACAGTGAGTTCTTCTGTACCAACGGAGGACATTTTCAATTGTTTTGTTTTTTTCACTGATGCTCACTTTTCCCTCATGCACCATTTTACTTGTGTGATGAAATAGTAGACTGTTCCCTTAAGAGAAGCAGGGGGTGCGTTAGATTAAGGGGGTTGAAGAGACAAGTATTGTGTGGGTGGGGATTTCCCGAATCTGGAAGTTGTGTTTGTGAGATCACTTAGTTCAAAACCGAAAGTAAGTGAGCAGGCATTTTTGATATCTGGCAGTTTCTTTCACCGTATCAAATTCACTTAATTTTTGTGTGTTTTGCTTGCATGAGTCTTTTCTTTTGTCCCTTCAGCTCATCTAAACATGGACGCACGTTTCAACAGGAGAGGACACACGAAGCACTTTGTTAAAGGTCAGCACTTGAAGCTGACAGATTTGAAAGAGAAAGCTCAACATTGGAACCAGTACCTCTTCAAAGAAAATATCCCACCATACCCCCGACCGGAGTTTCACGTCTCCCATCTGAGACACGACACAGACAGAAGTGGAATAGATGGTATTGCGACTGAGAAGGGCTTCCGTGCACCGGACCGAGAGGAGGGACCGGAAGACCCAGAAGACCCACAGACCCTGGACCTGGTGTGGTGGAGTCTGGCTGTGGGACCTGCGGAGATAGACTCGGCTGAGAAGAGACTCCTTGAGAAAAAATACCCAAACCGGACAAAGGAGCAGGCCCGGGGACAGGAGAAGTTCCTGGGGAGGTTTGCCACCTCCCCTGCCTTCCTCGGGACCTCCAGGCTCGGATCGTACCGCTTTACTTTCCCTCTGCAGGAGCTGCTGGAAGCGTACTGCAAGCAGGTAAGTTAAACATCTTAACAAGTCATTTAGTCTATTATTGAGTCCTAAAACCATAATTTTACTACGATAAAAAAATCTGCCAACAGGGTTAGATAATTTCACTTGTTTCCAATGAAAATCTATTTCTTTCAGGAACTTTGTCGAATCAAGTGTCATTTTCTTGCAGTGCAGTGATCTGCCTTTTCTGACTTGTTTCAACATATTGACACTCATTTCTAGAAAGCTCCTGAAACAAGTGAAGCTGCATTGGAAACAAGTGGAGTTATCTCTCCTTACTGCAGAATGTTTCTCTTGGTTTAAGAAAAATAAGATTTGAAGGTTGAATATGAGACTAACTGGCTTTTTTTTTGCAGTGTATCTAAACCAATTACAGCACATATGCTGTAGAAATATTCTGAAGGAAGATTGTCTACATCTCTTTAACCTCTATTTCTTCATTGCTCTACTCCAGGGTTCCCCAATTAATTTTCCCCAAGGGCCAAATTATGTCAAGCATGCCAAGCCAAGGGCCAAAACGTCCAGGTTTTTTTTCCCATTGCGCCAATAAAAAGTTGTTTTATGTGCAGATGTTGTTGTTGCTGCTATTACCATTATTGTTATTATTATTATCATTATTATTATTAGTAGTGGTAGTAGTAGTAGTAGTAGTAGTAGTAGTAGTAGTAGTAGTAGTAGTGGTAGTAGTAGTAGTGGTGGTGGTCTTGGTAGTAATAATTTAGGCCTGGGATGCACTCTTGAAACAAGAGATGGACTTGAAACAAAATAAGTCCAAAACCAACCATTTAATTATTTTACTTTTTACTTCACAGTTCATCAGTGTTGAACAGTAATTCCTTACACAAGAGATTAACTTTATTTCATCAAGATGTCGCAACAGAAGTTGAGTTTATTGGCCAGAATGACTCAACATGTGGAGAGTGGGGTGGGGTGGAGCACTAGTCTCTGGCCATGCACACTTTCTCTATCTCACTCTTTTGGCTCTACAGGCTGGATAAAAATGACACAAGCTCATCGCGCAGGTCGCACAGCCTCTCCAACACACGGCCTTTGCTCAGCCAGCGAACCTCATTATGCAGCAAAAGATCCTTCTGTTCCGCTGACATTTCCTCCAGCAATGCTCTGAAAAGGCGATGTTGCAGACTAGAACTCTCGCGAACGAAATTTACCAGTCTCATCACAGTATCCATCGCCTCTTTCATTTCCCCGCCACACTGATTTGTGAATAATGCAATGAAATGCCAAGAGTGCTGGGTTAACGGCGGCAAGCCTGCTTACCAAGCCCTTGTATTGTAACACCAGCTCGACGGGATGACAGGCGGCTAGCTGGTGAGTGGCGCTACCGGGGCGTAGGTCAAGTGTGCGGTGTGGGATGAGGTCAAGATAAAGTAGAGTAGTACTTTATTTCACATGTTATGACAGGTGCGTTCACATAAATGCCAATGGGTCGGCGTGGGCCAGACATTTTGCTCTCGGGCCGCCTACTGGGGATCACTGCTCTACTCGGTTTGATATTTACAATGAGAGTTGGTTTAATGGCTCAGTTGAATTGCAGATTTTAATTTACTTCACCTTCAATGACATCTTCGTTTTTTGTGATATCTCCATAAATATGTCAATAAACTTTATTTCAAATATGGCTAATCTTATTGACTCAAACAATTCATTAACCTGCACCGCTTTATTTATTTTTCTCGTTAAACCTCTTTAAAATAATGATAACCTTCATCTGTAAAGAGTTGCAATGTTATTTTACATACATACATGACTTTACACACAATAAGGATAATAAACAAGTATCAACTCTTTCATTAATACATGTTTTTCCCTTGCAGTTTTGCAGCGGCTCAGAGCCGATCCTCCGAGTGTATGAGACCGTCCTGTACAAACAGGAAGTGATGCACTCTGTGGTGGTCCACAGCCACTTCTATAACGAGCTGTTCCAAGACTATCCTCTCCTGACTGACAGCCCTGATGCGGTCTGCGCCTACAAGGACGGACACTTCATCTGGAGACCTGAGGCCATGTGTGGGACACACAGGTACTGCAGTGTGTGTGTGTGTGTGTGTGTGTGTGTGTGTGTGTCTAAAAGAGGGAGAGGATAAATAAAGCATTAGACACATGAAGAGTCTAATGGTGCGTTTCATTAGTCGTTTCAACCGGCCCTCGTTGACTTCCCCTCGGGGGAATCCCCTCCTCCATCTTAAGTGTCGTTCCATTACTCTGATAACTGAAGTGAACTTTCTGAGATCGACCCTTCAAGGGCAGAGGGAGCGAGTCAACAATGATGTAGACTTCACAAGCGCATATCTCCCAGGATGCATTGTAATCGTCCATCAATTCCAGTGCAGGAACAGGCAAGGGCGGATATTTCATTTCACTGTTGGGGGGAAAAATAAACAGAAAATATTCTCAAGAGCAATTCCTGAAGGGGACACCAAAGCCGCCAAAAGTACTTAAATGTATATAGAGGAGACCCTTATGTCCTGATTTATTTCCAAAATTATAAACAAAATTACACAGTGGCAGCCATTTTACATGCAGTAAGAAAAAAAGAATATATTTAGAACCTAATTACGTAGGGTAAGTTAATCTTAAATATTATAGCCTATTATAGAAATATTACTGTTACCATCTACAAAAGATAAAGTATTTTGGTATGAAAACCTGCATTTTAATTTAACCAAGTATCCTCTATCATAAATACACGTCTGGCATTTGTAACAAACCAATCCGCTTGAAAATCGGTCGAAAATTCAGCCTCCACAGACAGACAGGCATTAGGAGACGCGGCGGCCCTGTACCAATACGCACAAGATTCAACCGTGAGGTAATGGAGCGAACAAAATGTAGTCTGGCTACAATTGTAAATGTGTTTTATTCTACTGAGTGGTAGAAGTAAAGAAAAATGTCTGACACATCCTTTGTTTTAAGTTAACCTTTGGAAAGTAGCTACTGACTGGAGGTCAGCCACTGACACACTTCCAGAGATCGCTCCACAGACACTCGTACCGAGGGCTGATGTGTGTGTGTGGGGGTTCAAGTGTGTGGGGGTTCATGTGTGTGGGGGTTCATGTGTGTGTGAGGGTTCATGTGTGTGGGGGTTCATGTGTGTGTGGGGGTTCATGTGTGTGGGGGTTCATGTGTGTGTGGGGGTTCATGTGTGTGTGGGGGTTCATGTGTGTGTGGGGGTTCGGGCAGTGGACCAAACCACTGTGAGGCATATGAGGGGGGACGCAATCTTTCGAAACTTAAAAAATTGTTTTGCGTCTATAATTACCACAAGTGCTTTTATATATTATTATATTATTTGAAATTATATAGTTATGTTTACAATGATATATTGAGGGGGACAACTCTCTGTTTTTCCCAGGAAGGGGGGGTCCGGACCCCCCCTGTCTCCCCCGTAATTTCCGCCTATGGGAACAGGTGATAAATATAAATGCAAGTAAACAAACAATATTTAGAGGATTTAGACATATTTATGAAATGAACTCATCTGCAATATTTATATATATATATATAATATTTATAATATAATAAAATATTCTGCTCCCCCTCGGACCCCGCCCCCCTGCTTTTCAAGCGGCCACTCGCGTTACGTATGCTGCTACATATTACCAAGTGCCGAGGGGAAGTGAAGGAGGGCTGGTTAAGTGACTAATGAAACGCAGGTTATGAATGATTTAATCGATGATCTGCAGAAGAGAGCAGCAGCTTCAGACGAGAATCCACTGAAAAGTGAGTGAGTCTCAACAAAGTGAAGAATGAGAAAACAATTTCTAATGTTATCTCACAGATAACACTGACCAAGTGGCCTTGGCAAAATAATAACTTGTCTTCTAGAAGAAGGCGGTCACCTTCTTCTTAAAGTGCTACAACTATAATTATCATTGGTTGTCCAGTCTTGTTCATATGACCGTATACTTTTTGACCAATAGCTTTACTATATTCTATCTGTATTAACATAATCATGAATATTCAACACTATAAAACTCTGTGTAATCATACAGATTTTGAGTTCTTTGGCTCCCAGCCTGCAGACTGAATAAACCTGTCAAACTGCCTCTCTCTCCTGAGTTTTCTTCCACAGTGCATAACCACAAGTCTTTCAACTCTGGTCTGTCAAGTACAGAGGCCAGATTATCTCTAACCTTCTGCAAATAAATGTTGTCCTAATGCCATTGAGGATTCGTCAGTTTCATCATTTCATGTGATTGTCCCTCCGCTTGTCCCGATGTACTGTTTGGTAGAAACCTACTGTTCTCCCTCAACACCAGTTCTCTACTACGTTTATTTGAAAGACTACAGGAATAAACATCTCTAATATGATGCTTGGGGAATCGTGGTATCCATTGTTGGGGTTGATGATAAGATCTGAGGTCTCTCTCTCTCTCTCTCTCTCTCTCTCTCTCTCTCTCTCTCTCTCTCTCTCTCTCTCTCCCTCTCTCTCTTTCTCTCTCTCAGCTTCCAGTTGGTCAAGAAGCCATATCAGAACCAGATGGTAGCTCACCTCCTCTCAGAGCCAATGCATCAGTTCTATGTTTGGGACAATGTGGCTGTAGCCTTCCACCTGGCGGACGGTCAGGTAGAATGACTTTCCATTCAAACTGAAGTTCACTTAAAGGATAAGGCTGGTGTTTTTTTTTAATGCATTGCTTACCGTCAACAAGTCCTAGGAAAATAACGAAATCAACAATGCATACCATTTTTAGCCGTCAACCCGGAAGTCATTGGCTCCAATTGTAAGCTAAAAACCTTTAAAGGTCCCATATGTAACTTTTACAAACGTTTTACATGTATAAATCGTTTTTTATTGCCAATGTGTGAACAGGTTGTAACGTAACTTAAAAAATGAGACCTCAGCCGACTTTCTCCGTTGCCTGTAACAGTGTGTAAAGCTACATTCTATGTGAAGGACTCGGGCCGTTTTTTCCGGGAGATTCCAGCGGATGTGACGTTATGCGCGCTCCCGTGGCTAGTCTCTTCAGCTTCACTACTTCTATAGCTTGCTTGCTCGTAACGTAATACTTTCTGTATGTGGATATGTTAGTTGGCTAGCTTGCCAAATCACTTCACCAGCTAACGTGATCCATGATACTAATTTATGTAGCTATTATGACAAATAGTGATTTTAGCCAACAATAAATGATGTAACGTTACAAAGCAAAGGTGTATAACGATTGCCTTCTACTAGCCAAGAGCGATGCAAGGCAGGCAGCGGCGGCCAAATGACGTTATCTAACTGTACACAAAGCTATGCTAAGGTTAGCCAGCTAGCTGTAACTTAGCTACGCTGCATGGATCTGGCGTTTGTACAGTGAACTACAATGCTGATTTACAGTAACAGCGAAATAAACAATGGTAAGCTGTAATGACACAGCAAGGTGAACTACAGTCATTCAGGAAATGATGAATACATATAACGTTACATATTCCGTGTAGTTCACTAACAGTTAGCGTTATTGCAGATAACAGATAGCGACATTGCTGAGCCTCACGGTGAAACTATTGCTGTTTTCACAAATGAAAACTGGCTAGCAAGCTAACGCCGACCTATAATGTTATAAATACAGCCAATGTAATGTTATCACCCGACAAAGTTCACACATAGTCACAGTTCCTCCTCACAAAAACACAGCACTGAAAACATACTTAACCTACATATAACTTCAATTAATAGCCCGAGAGAGAGAGAGAGAGAGAGATGGTCGAGCGAGCTAGAGAGAGAGAGAGAGATGGTCGAGCGAGCTAGAAAGTGAATGAAGAGAGGGAGCGGTAGTAGCGAGAAAGCCGGTGAATCAGAGAAATAAAACATTATTTTCTGATTGTTTCACAGCGGTTACGTTCTAAAGCACAGAGAGAGAGGGAGAGAGAGAGAGAGAGAGAGAGAGCCTCGTATCAAAATAACGGTAGCCTACCTTAGAAAAGATCAACAGAGAAATGTCTTGCTGCTGCTTCTCCTGAGTTTTGTTCAGCAAATTTGATAACTGACAGCTTGAATTTCAGGTCGTACTTTTTTCTCTGTGATCAGCAAATGTGACTGACATTTGAATGCAAGTAAAAAAAAAAAAAGAAACTGCTTCCACTGTTTTGGCCGATACACAGGATGCTCCCTCGCGCCTGCGGAGTGCGGGCACATCTTACAAACAGTACCTTTAAATTCAGCTCACAAAGACATAGTTTACATTTTAAAAATCGCTAACTGTTACCATGAAAAGTCAGGCTGTTGTAGTTATTACCAAATCAAATTCAAATGGGAACAAATTCTTCATTACGCCGGGGACTATTTTCTGTGCTACGGAACTACTTTCCTGAGATGGCAAAGTGT
Source organism: Centroberyx affinis (assembly GCF_046629955.1). NCBI lineage: Eukaryota > Metazoa > Chordata > Actinopteri > Beryciformes > Berycidae > Centroberyx > Centroberyx affinis. The sequence continues at coordinate 12,723 of NW_027281083.1, forward strand.
TTACAGCCGGCTTATTAAGTTGTTTGAGGAAAAAGTCGTCCGGCCCGGTGCATGGTGATGATGAAATATGCTGCAGAGCAGCAGCATGGCTCTGTGACGGGTTTTTAATCGTTTTTTTAATACAATGGAGTTCTATGGCTGCTGGGACATGGCTGCACTGGGCAGCAGCTACATGGACCAGACTTGTTGGCAAAACAAAATCATTGCTGATTTTGTTATTTTCATAGGATTTGTTGACGGTAAGAAATGCATTAAAAAACACAAGCCTTATCCTTTAAACATTACTGACAAAGAGAGTGTGGGTTAGGGTTAGTTATGGTTGTTTTATAATACAATTCAGTTAAAAAAATTATTCAACTGCAGTGCTCCTCAATAAATATAAAAGCATAATCAATCATTTTGGAACTGGAAGCATGCATTACCAACAGTCACTAAGTTTGTAATAGCAACAGTTTAATGATTTTGGAAGAAGCTACACTACGAAACCAAATTATCCATTTATTATTAAAAATAACATAGCTTTAAAGAAGTAAGGTTAGTATCATGGGGATTTAAGGGATTTATTCATGGGTTGGTTCGTGGAGACACTAGAAATTAAGGGATTTTTTATGCCTTTTGTGCATAGTTTAAAGGGTTATTAATGAGTTATTAATGGAAAGTTCCTGTCTCCCTAAATTTCTCATTAAAGTAGAAACTAATCAGTCAAATGTAAGGGCTGTTTAAGGTGGTTTAGATGGGGTCTCCTCCATTAATAGCTCCAATAGCTCATTTTAAGGGGAATTTGCATGAATTAAGGAGTGAAATAATGTAACTGTATCCAATTTTAAGGGATTACTGGTTCATAGAGCTATGAGCATTAAGAAAACACTTTTGGGAACCTATTGGGAGCTGAAGGTAACATCTCCTCCTGTACAATTCATACAGATAATTCATAATTTAAGACACTTTTCTAAAACACTTCTAAAAGTTTCAGAAATGACCTATAGGCCTATGGTTTGAGGGTAATGAAGTATAACTTTGTGGGTTTAGAGCATTATGGATGGATTTAGAGCATTATATATTAACGCTGTTTGGTTATACCCAGTCTGTGGATCTAACATGGATGGGAATCTGTGCTAGCATGGCTAACATGCTAATCTTCAATTTTACCGCCTTTTACACTCAGATTACAGAATTTGGTGGATACTTTTATCCAAAGGCCCTTGTAGTACAACGCATGGCTCCAGTAGGAATCAAACTCCTAATGCTGGCACTGCCTTGCTCAGGGAATTGAACCCCAAACCCTGGCAGCGTTAGTGCCTTGCTCTACCCATAGGACCGCCTGTTACAATCCCTGCTGAAATTCAGCCATTTCGCCTATTAATAAAAGTACTTCGTAGAGAAGGTTTAGCTATTGAAAATTGTTGCAGAGAAAATAATAGTAAAGTAGGAACAGATGAACTCGATCCTGCCCCATTCTATTGTATCTCATCATTATATATTCCTTTTCTCTTCAGACGCTGAGATTTGACATGAACCACCTGAGAGATTACCTAAACTTCTGTGAGCGGGGATACCCCACCATCTCACCTGCTGGTGCTTTTGACAGTTTTCAGGAAGCTGCAGAGGTTGTCAGGCACGGGTGGCCTCACTATCACTTACCACTCTTCAACTACAGTACGATTGAAGTGTGAATTAAAAATAAGCAGAATTTGTAGAAGACTGTTCAGCAGTTCTGCATAATAAAAGTAATTAGTAACTTTTGCGTTACTTTTAAATGTCTGCTTCAATTCTCTTATTACACATACCCTATATTATTTTAGTGTTGCTGTGGCACAGTGTGGGACAAGACAACTGTCAAATTTTATCTATCATTGTACCCATTATCACTATGATAAAAAGTAAGTAGTGGAACAATAAAACACAATAGATATGTTTTGATAGGTGTATTTCTTGTAGCCTCGACAGACCCTCAAATCAAGCATTAGTACACTGTGTGGGCGGAGTTACCGCACTGGTAGCAGTGTTGCCAACTCTTTTCCAAGGAAAGTAGCTATTGGCTGCTCAGAAAGTCGCTAGGAGTCGCCAGATGATGTCATATGATAATTTGCATATCTGTGAGAAAGCCCAACAGTGAACTCTGCTGGCATAAACCCAGTACTGCAGCTTCATATCCTTTTTTCTTGTTATTAGGTAGTTATATATAAGTGCTGACTCCACCCACCCGGGCCAGTTGCGGCGTACGGCAGTAAAAATTACAAGTGGACCCTATCCTACAGTTCCTGCTCTCAGCAGAGGGAGGGAGCTACGCTGTGTATGGGAAGCGCTGTGATCATCAGACCTCTCTGGATTAGACAAGCAAGTAGAGAAAACCGGCATCAGGCATACCAATTTATTGCCAAATGCTTTGGGATTCAACACATTAACATTGCTTCCCATGGTCTGAAAAAGTCGCCAGATTTATCGCTAGTCGCGTTTGAGAAATGAAGTCTCCAGGGAGGTTGGTAGTCTTTTCACTTGCGCAACCGTAACGTTATTTTGTAACGCATCCCATCCCAACGCTGCTGTTCAGTCAGCCAGTTTTAAAACCTGAATCTCAGTGTGAGATGGACTGGAAATATTGTAAAGGGCTCAAGTTTTATTAAAACCACATAAAAGATTGTACAACGTGTCCGACTCACTTTACTCCATTACAGAGCCAAAGGGCTTAATTAGTGAGACTTCCACTGTCTTCTACTGTCTTCCACTGTCTTCTACTGTCTTCCACTGTCATCCATGGTCTTCAACTGTCTTCTACTGTCTTCTACTGTCTTCCACTACCTTCTACTGTCTTCCACTGTCTGCTACTGTCTTCTACTGTTGTCCACAGTCTTCTACTGTCTTCTACTGTCTTCCAATGTCTTCCACTGTCTTCTACTGTCTTCTACTGTCATCCACGGTCATTTTTCCAAATACATGTCTTTTTTCATTGAACATAAGCCCATCACTTAGCCTAAAATGTGGCCAGAACAGATCATTAAATTATATGCATTCATTTACGTTTTTTAACATGTTATTTTAAAAATGTATCTAAATGAATGCATTAAATTTGACAGCCCTAATATATATTATATATGTATATATATTCTGCCCAAATAAAAAGGACATATTCTGCCCAAATAGAAAGGACACAAGGATGTATATTACACATATCCATGACTTTGGTGTAATATTCTTTCCAGAAAAAAGGCTTATATTAGTGAGCAGAGCCAGTGCAGCATGAAGTTGGCAAGAACCTATAAGAGCTGAATGTGGCGATTACCATGTTGTTCAGCAAAACGCCTCACAAACTTATTTAGATCCAAAGCTTTAGTGCGTTTTGATTCAATGCTGAGTATAGCCAAACTTGATAATCTATTCTCTGTCATAGTAGACCGTAAATAATTCTTTATGATCCTAAGAGTTGGAAAAACTCTGTTCACACGCTGCATTGCTCAGTGGTAATACTACAGCTATTTTGCTCATCAACCTCATTCCTTCACCGTGTGGTCTGCCGACTGGACTATCGTTATCTTCTTCTTCTTCCTGCCGTTACTGTTGTGTCACAGACGGTCACAGATGAAGTTGCTCTGAATGCACGTTAATGGACTCAACACTGAAACTGTCTTCAGCTCCATGAGCAGCGGCTGGTCCCATAGGTACAAACATGTTTCATCACACAGACACACACAGTGAGCTGGCACACAGACACACACACACACAAACAATGTCACTGAGGAAGGAAGGAAGGAAGATTTTTCCTGTCTAAACCCTCTAAATCCGTGTCCATTCATTCTCTATGGGAGTTCTGAAACTCTACGGATGTGATATATCTTTGGCCACAAGTTTGGCCATGAGTCTACGGGCTGGTGGCGCTGTTTCCCTGCTGTAGCTTCTCACGTTCATCTGACACTGAAAGGTCTGCAGTTCGAAACCGAGCGAAACCAATCTTATTCCATCCTGTAGGAGATTTGAATGAACAGGCTGAAGAAACCGACTCTGAATAAAATCAAAGCAGACACAGTAGAATATGAAAGACTCTGTCCATACAGACATGAAGAGCAGCGGCCACAACATCCATGATGGATGAGCAGATTCATGTTTGGATGGAAAGATGGAGGCAAGTTGTCTCCTTTTCCAAATTCTCCTTTTCCTCTCCTGTCTGATCTCTACAACACAACTTTATTTCCACAGCACTTCTCTATAATCAGAGTTTACTAAGTGTTTTTTTTAAAACGACCTAAACAAGTGTAGTAAAATATATATTTCCATATTACAGAGGCTTAGTGTTTCTCTCCCTGGCCGGTAAAAGTGGGAACAGCGCCACCAGCCCATAGACTCCCACGTTGTGGCCAAAGATATATCGCATCCGTAGTGTTTTAGAACTCCCGTAGAGAATGAATGGACATGTGACCTCGTCCCAGTCTCTTGCCGTCTCCTTGTTACAGTAGTGTAGTGGTGAGTATCCCCGCCGTCAGTGACATTGTGTGTGTGTGTGTGTGCGTGCGTGTTCAAACCTGCTTACGTGCACTCGCCGCACAGACCCTCCGCACCGCGAACACCAGGCACACCGCAGAAACCATAGTCCATAGCGCGGCTTCACAGATGGGTATCATCTTTTTTTTTTTTTTTTTTGGACCCATGCAAATGAGAGGAGGATGTGACGTTCGGTTGTTTGAGCTGGACAAGTGATCGGATCTCAATGTGGACACTGGAGACACATGTTAATACCAGGTGTAAATGTAATCAGGTTAAATCATATCTAGATGCAATCTGGATACGAGACGCATGTTAATGCAAGGTGTAAAGAGGGCCAGAGAGACTGAAAACAGTTTTCTCTGACCGGACTTTCCTCTGGTGATTAATGAAGCATCTTTTTATATTATAATTCTATTTATCTTCATGTTTGCACCTATGGGACCAACAGTTTCATTGTTGAGTCCATTAAAAACAAATTCACTGCTGATGGTCTGATATGCATCAATGCACATCGGTGCGTCATTTATATCAATGGACTGATCAAGCTGAACTGTCTTTGATGTTGCTGACGAAAATGATAGAATTTGAATCTGGGTGTTTTGGCACTGATGGAAGAACAGAAGAGATTTTTTGATCTTGATTACCTGTTTCTATTTTTAGTCCAAGCTGCTGATTGTGTTGATGATATTGACATGAATGATATCAGACCTGCGCTCTTTATATACTGCATTTCTAACGGCATCTAGTGTCCATTCATTCTCTATGGGATATCTAAAACTCTACGGATGCGATATATTTTTGGCCACAACTTGGGAGTCTATAGGCTGGTGGCGCAGTTTCCATTTTTACCAGCCAGGGAGAGAAACACTAATGCCTACCATACACTAGAAGACTTTTAAAAGACTTTTAAAAGACTAAAGTCTGACACCCTCTCACATCCAGCTCACATCTAAAGACAATGTGTCATAAGTCACTGAGTTTTTAGTCACAGACTATAAGATTTTGCAAAGACTGCCTACCATACACTAGAAGACTTTGACAAGGGCTACCCCTACTATTCAGAGTTTTCCAATAGATTGTAAACATGGACTGACTTATGAACACCTCTACAAAGTAAATCCCCCTCCTACATACACACACACACACGCACACACACACACACACACATAGCGTATGTATGAGAGAAATGGAGAGAGGGAGCACTGCAGCCAGATTTATATGATTGAAGCTAGCGATCTTCAGCTGAAACATACAGTTAGCTCGTAGGCTAATAGCAAACAACATTAGCTTGGCAAGTAGCTCCGTTAGGGAGAGCATATAGCATACTCACCAGGGATTTCTGTCCACCTTTTTTCCTTCGGAGAGAGCGCAACTATTGGTTGTTGACAGTGTTCACGTCATTGAACTTCACTATTTGCATGAGCCGAGACTAAAGACTTCCGATAATATTAAACATGTTTGATTTGATCAGAACGTCAAGACGAGAAAAAGACTGACTTAAGACAGCTTGGACTGAGTTTTCTGACCAGCTGACACCAAACGATCCCGATGACGGTAGCGCGCAACAACTCTAGCAAAACTCTCATGATTTTATTCCGACATTGGAAATTTGTCTGCGACAGTGAAATCTCTTGAAAAGTCGTTTGGTGTAAGGTCGCCATAAGCCTCTGTGATGTGGAAATATGGGAATACTAACTAGCCTGTCATCTTTCAGGAGCCAGAAATATTTCATTGCTTCTTTATATATGAATTATAGATACACATAATGGAGTAAAAATAAAGAAATAAAAACAGGATTTGCTTGTAAATGAAGTGGACTCAAAGTCTTCGGTCCTCCAAAGTGTCTAAAGGGACATTCAACCAGAATTAACTTTTAGGTTGTTATTCTTTAAATTATGAAATATAAAAAAAAGATATCTTATGATTTCTCAAGATCAATCAGAATGCAATCCTCTGACATGACTGATCTTGTGTCAGACTCAATGAGGAGCTGTCTTTGCTTTGATTGGTCAGCATTTAAATAGGTTTGGTCCTTCAGCTGCTGGTTGGATGTTGGTCGACTGCCTGTTGGAAAACTTTTACACAAAATGTGACTCTGCTCTTTCTTTACGGTGACTTTGTATTTTGTTTTCTTACATTGTTGTATGATGTTTGTCTGTGACTTTTATGTTTGTCTTGATGCTGCATGATGCTACCAGGTCTGCCTTGACAGAAGAGACACAACTTATAAACAACTTAAAAATATATCTGTTTATTTAAAGGAAACATAAGTACACATTAAAGTCAACAAATTATGTTTAAAACTATGCTTGCTTGAAAAGAAGATCAAACAATATTCATTTAACTTTATTTCTGGGAAACAATTGTAGAAAACAAGACAGATGCTTAGCTTGGAGTGGTGAGATTAATTAAATTAAAGTCCAAAGGGAAGATATTTTAACCTGCCAATCATCCAAAGCAGACTCTCAGATGAACAACAACTTGATTCTTTCTGGTTAAATATCTGATTTATTTCACTTTCCATATAAAATGTCTATGTTCCTGTACATACATGTGATGTTAAAACCCAGTTAAGTTACCAAACACACAGAATACACTCTATTTACAGTGACGGACTGTTTGTTTAAAGTGAAATGAGTAGTATATGAAAATACAAACATTAATAATATTCTGTCTTTAAGAGTGTGTGTGTGTGTGTGTGTGTGATCCTGTACAGAGTAAACTATCATCTCAGCAGCTGTCTTTGGTCAGAAGTGTGAGTGTTTCTCTCTCCCTCCTCTATCTGACAAGAGACACTGAGGAACCAGACAACTCAAACCTAACCCAGAACCCAGGGTAGAGTGGTTCAGTGAATGTGGAGTGGAAGGTGTGGATGTGGATCAGTGTGTCAGAGGAAACTCTGTAGAAGGACAGAGAGCCAGCAGGCCAGTCCAGATACACTGCTACTGTGTCAGAGTCAGATGAGGAGAGGGAAGGTATGACTGTTGGTCTGTTATTGTGCCAGGCAGTATAACTAACATCAGAGCAGATCAGACTCCAGGACTTTTCATTGGCTCCAATCCTGCAGTCAGCACCCCCTCCTCTCCTTCTGATTCCTCTGTAAGTCACTCCTATATCAACCTCTCCTTTCCTCTCGACCTCCCAGTAACAGCGACCAGTCAGACCATTTCTACACAGCAGCTGAGGCCAGCGATCAAATCTCTCTGGGTGATCAGGATATGGCTGCTCCTCTCTCACTGCTGTCGCCTTTCTGTTGTCTTCAGACAGGAAGAGGTTTCTGTGTGCTGTGTTTGGGTCCAGTGTGAGTTCACAGGCATCTGATGAGAGAACAAGACACAATACAGCAGCAGCTTCTCATCTAATAGACCTGTTGTGGTTATTATTTGTTGATTTATTATTAACAGTTTGACAATTAATTTCTCAACACTTTCATGATGACACATTGTGCCGGCCATCCTCTGCATTTACAGTAGGATTTGAATGAATGGACGTCACATACGGCTGTGTAAATGAACTTTCTATCATTAACAGCCATTTATACAAAAACTCAATTAAATGTAGACTTTATATATTTCGTTATAGATATGATGACAATTCTATGTTACTATTATTTCCAAACTTATTTGGTTAGTGTAACCTGTATTCACAAAATGCTTCATGCATATAAGATAGCAAAAAGATAAAATAGCACTTTATTGATCCCCATGGTGAAATTCATTTCAGGATATTCTGAATTGCCTGAAATTGATGCTCCTCACTCATTCGTCCATAATAATCGTCATCATGTTTGTTGAATTTAGGGGACAGAAAAAGCTGTTGAACTTGAGAGCAAACTATTTGCTTCTGCAGACAGTGCTTCATTGGATTTTATTCTTGTATAATTAGATAAATAGTAAGATTAAGATCGTGGAGTAAAGAATGTCTTTGTAGTCACACATCAGCTATATGTTTTTTGGGGGTTCAACAGTTAAAAGCAGCTCAGGACATACAGAAGAAACTGCAACTACACCATGTAAATAACTGAATGTGTGTTGCTGTGTTTTCATGAATCAAACTAAATACACACTTACACTTCCTCAGACCTGGTTTCATCCTCTGCACTCCACCATGGTCCACACTGGGGAATAAACACAATCAGATCAGCAGATTCTCTTTGATGATGGAAACATGGACACCTTGGACACCTAATAACCTTCCCTATGAATGATTTTCAATACAGCATCAGTCACATCTCCTGTTAAACATTAATCAATATTCCTCATCTTCTCAGTGTGACAGAGGAAATGTGTGTGACTCTCAGCCTTCTAGCAGACATTGCCTCTCCATACCTGAGAGAGTCCAGTCTCCAGTGTGGATCCTCCAGTCCAGCAGAGAGCAGCTTCACTCCTGAGGCTCCTGGATGATTGTAGCTCAGATCCAACTCTCTCAGATGGGAGGGGTTGGAGCTCAGAGCTGAGGCCAGAAAAGCACAGCCTTCCTCTGTGAGCAGACAGCCTGGCAGCCTGCACACACACACACACACACATACACACACACACACACACACACACACACACACACACACACACACGCACACACACACACACACACACACACACAGAAAACAAGGTACACAGGTACATGTTTGATTTTCTTATTAGTACACTACTCTCAAATTAATTGGAATACTGCAGTCTAATGCTAGCAAAAACTGTGCCTATCACAAATACAAATAGTTGATCACATCATCTGCTTTGTGTTTTTATTTGGTCCATTTGGAGAGTTCTCAACTGAATTTGTGACAGAATCTTAGAAGTCCTTTCTGGTATTTCAGGTTTCAACAACAGAGAAAATGAGGAGAGGAGATAATGAAATCTAATCACGGAAAGCAGTTCACAGAACCTAGAAAGTAGACAACAAGTCCTCCAACCCATACGACCACATAGGTAATTTGTTCCTACCCTCTAATACGACTCACAGGAGCGTTTCCTAAATTCGCGCCCCTACCGGCGGCAGGAGATGGCTACGTTGTATACGAATGTATATGATGTTTAGTTTGTTAGTTATTATGAAGATTCATTCAGGCTTTCTATCGTTGCTATGGTGGTTGCCATGTTGTTTGAATCATTGTTTTTGCGTTATGTATAGTTATCTGTTGGAGTTGGAGTGCTTTATTGGATGACGTGGCTCAATATTAATTGAGGAAGACTATGTTTTAAGAAAGATGATTTCATCTTAGATATCCTCAGCCACATATTCTTGGAAATATAAAATTAAATGAGAAACTTCACATTTTACAATCACAGGCTATAAAACGCCTTTTCTTAACAGAGATAGTGGCGGTTGGGTTCGGGTTGTGGCCGACCGGCTCTAATTTGAAATGGAATGAAGCCCATTGATGGAAGACAACTCAAAACAGGAGTCGAACACGTCCATAGCAGCGTCCCTAGCAACCACCATAGCAACGATAGAAAGCCTGAATGAATCTTCGTAATAACTAAGAAACTAAACATCATATACATTCACTGAATGAAGATTAGGAAAATAAAATGCACATCAAAATGCATTTTAATACCGAAACTATCTTAAAATATTGCATTTTCCACTGAGAATGAAAGGAATGTCAGACATTTTTTTTTTTCGCCGCAGAGAGAAACTTGTCAGTCACGTGACGTGGACGCAGACCAACGTAGCCATCTCCTGACGCTGGTAGGGGCGCTAATTTAGGAAACGCTCCTGTGGGTCATATTAGAGGGTAGGAAAATATGACCTATGGGGTCGTTTTTTCAGGAAGGACAGTCTCAAAGTAGAGCTAAATGTTGGTATCACAACTGGTTTGAAAATCACATGAGCAGAAAAATCCTACACAGGTTAGGTGTTTATTCACTGACATTAGCCTGCATGTAAAGCAGGATTTAACTGGTCATGTGTTGAACATGTTGAGGAAGCCTGACCTGAGAGTCTCCAGTCTACAGTGTGGACTCCCCAGTCCAGCAGAGAGCAGCTTCACTCCTGAATCCTGCAGGTCGTTGTTACTCAGGTCCAGCTCTCTCAGACTAGAGGATTGGGAGCTGAGAATTGAGGTCAGAGCCTCACAGCTTCTCTCTGACAGCTGACAGACACTCAGCCTGAAGAAGAATTTATGATGAAGACAAGCAAGAACTCTGAAAATATTTATTTTTTATCTTCTGTATATACTGATTTGGATAAATACATCCACCAAATGGTATATGCTATGTTATCCTTTATAAAAAAGACACAAAGAAGAACAGTAAGATATATGAAGCAGATTTAAAGTTTTTTTTTAATTCCACAGTCTAGAGGCCCTGATGGCAAAAGTGTTTTCACCTTCAGTCTTCAGTCTAGACTAAAGGAAAGTCAGAAGGAGCTGAAGATCTCAGCTTGCTCTCCAGATCACAGGGAACTAAGAGTTCTGCAGTGTAACTCGTGGACAAAACTAGCCATGCTTTAAATGTGATCAGTGAAATATTAATATTAATTCTGTATCCAAGTGGTAACCAGTGGAGAGATGCTAAACTTGGGGATATATGATCTCTTCTTAACACTAGTTAAAATCCTAGCTACTTGATTCTGAAAAAGCTGGAGATGTGACGGTGAATTATGGCTGTGAGGAATAGAGAGAGGTGCAATAATCACATGAATTTGGATCAGAAAAAAACAAGTGCTGGAAAAATCCAACTTTCTATCCAGTGAAATTGAAATTGAAAATGCTGATGTAAAATGGCTCTGAAATCCTCATAACTGGCATAGGCACCCTTTGCAGATTGAAGTATCCTGACATGAGAGAGACTGTTTTGAGAGCACGGACCTTAGTTTGGAGAAATGTGTCATGTCAGTTTAATAAACGTGAATGGATCTGACCTGAGAGTTTCCAGTGTACAGTGTGGACTCCCCAGTCCAGCAGAGAGCAGCTTCACTCCTGAATCCTGCAGGTCGTTGTTACTCAGGTCCAGCTCTCTCAGACTAGAGGACTGGGAGCTGAGAACTGAGGCCAGAGCTTCACAGCTTCTCTCTGACAGCTTGCAGACACTCAGCCTTAATGGACATGAAAATATATGGAAATGCTATTCTCTTATATTTAACGTCATGATTGTCTGTTTTTTGGACACTGCTTTCATATTACTACTAATAATGATTAACTGTATTCATGTCGCCCTTATCTAAAAGCTGAGTTTACAGTGTTCTTTGCATGGTGCTGTAGCTCACTGAGCTGAGTGTAGCACTAACAATGCCATGGATGCTGGTTTGATTCCCACTGGATGATGATCTTCTCTAAATCATCCAGGTTACTGGCTGTGTCAGAATAAAACACATTCTGGAAAATTCAAAGATTTATTTTGAGTAAAATTGAAAATACACATGTCTAATGGCTACTTACAGGGTCACTTTGAAGATTCAGTAATCCTGTGAGATACTGTTTTGGGAGTATGGACCTAGTTTGGAGAAATGTTTCAAATCAATTGAGAGAAACTGTGAATGGATCTTACCTGAGAGTGTCCAGTTTACAATGTGGACTCCCCAGTCCAGCAGAGAGCAGCTTCACTCCTGAATCCTGCAGGTCGTTCTTACTCAGGTCCAGCTCTCTCAGACTAGAGGACTGGGAGCTGAGAACTGAGGCCAGAGCTTCACAGCTTCTCTCTGACAGCTGACAGCCACTCAGCCTGAAGGAGAGTTAGTGATGAAGATGAAAAAGAACTTTTAAAAAAACAAAAAAACAAAAAACAATATATATATATATATATATATACAAAGATCAAAAGATCATATTATGTATTTAATATATCCAGTTTTCTATGCACTTACACAGATTTATCTGAGGCTTTGACTACTGGCAGCAGCCTCAGAAGAGCCTCCTCTGAAGCAGAGTATTTCTTCAGGTCAAACACGTCCAGCTCTTCTTCTGATGACAGTAAGATGAAAACCAGAGCTGACCACTGAGCAGGGGAGAGTCTGTCTCTGGAGAGGATTCCTGAACTCAGGTACTGTTGGATCTCCTCCACTAGAGAACGGTCATTCAGCTCATTCAGACAGTGGAACAGATTGATGCTTCTTTCTGGAGAGGGATTCTTCTTGATCGTCTTCTTGATGTACTGGACGGTTTTCTGATTGGTCTGTGAGCTACTTCCTGTCTGTGTCAGCAGGCCTCGCAGGAGAGTCTGATTGGTCTGCAGTGAAAGACCCAGGAGGAAGCGGAGGAACAAGTCCAGGTGTCCATTTGGACTCTGTAAGGCCTTGTCCACAGCACTCTGATAGAGATAATTTAGATTAGACTTGTCTGTTAACAGTGTAGACCGCCAGGATGGTGTTTGTGGTTCTGACAGTAGATTGACACCAGTGCAGGTGAATGAGACGATGAAATAAACAGCAGCCAGAAACTCCTGAATGCTCAGATGGACAAAGCAGAACACCTTGTCCTGGCTCAGCCCACGCTCCTCTTTAAAGATCTGTGTGAACACTCCTGAGTACACTGAGGCTGCTCTGATATCAATGCCACACTCTGTAAGGTCGGCTTCATAGAAGATCAGGTTGCCTTTCTCCAGCTGCTCAAAAGCCAGTTTTCCCAGAGAGAGAATCATCTTCCTGCTCTCTGTATTCCAGTGTGGATCTGTCTCAGCTCTCCCATGATACTTGACGTTCCCCCGTTTGGACTGAACCACCAGGAAGTGGATGTACATCTCAGTCAGGGTCTTGGGCAGGTCTCCTCTCTCACTGGTTTTAAACACATGGTCCAGAACTGTAGCAGTGATCCAGCAGAAGACTGGGATGTGGCACATGATGTGGAGGCTTCGCGAAGTCTTGATGTGGGAGATGATTCTGCTGGCCTGTTCCTCATCTCTGAATCTCTTCCTGAAGTACTCCTCCTTCTGTGGGTCAGTGAAGCCTCTTACCTCTGTCACCATGTCAACACACTCAGGAGGGATCTGATTGGCTGCTGCAGGTCGTGTGGTTATCCAGAGGCGAGCAGAGGGAAGCAGTTTCCCCTTGATGAGGTTTGTCAGCAGCACATCCACTGAGGTTGACTCTGTAACATCAGTCAGGATCTCGTTGTTGTGGAAGTCTAGAGGAAGTCGACACTCATCCAGACCGTCAAAGATGAACACAACCTGGAACTTGTCAAACCTGCAGATTCCTGCTTCTTTGGTCTCAATAAAGAAGTGATGAAGAAGTTCCACCAAGCTGCACTTTTTCCCTTTCAGCAGATTCAGCTCTCTGAAAGTGAATGGAAATGTGAACTGTATATCCTGGTTGGCTTTGTCTTCAGCCCAGTCCAGAGTGAACTTCTGTGTTAAGACTGTTTTCCCAATGCCAGCCACTCCCTTTGTCATCAATGTTCTGGTTGGTTTATCTCTCCCAGGTAAGGGTTTAAAGAGGTCTTGACATTTGATTGGTGTTTCTGGTCTCGCTGGTTTCCTGGATGCTGTTTCAATCTGTCTGACCTCATGTTCATCATTGACCTCTCCACTCCCTCCCTCTGTGATGTAATGCTCTGTGTAGATCTGATTCAGAAGTGTTGGGTTTCCTGCTTTAGCAATCCCCTCAAACACACACTGAAACATCTCCTTCAGATTAGACTTGAGTTCACGTTGGTAGATAGCAGCAAGAGTTTCTGAATGAACAAACAACAAATAACATCAATAAATGGATGTTATATTAAATGTGAGAAATGTGAAAATTTTCCTGGTAAATGATTTCACAACTCGATTCTCAACGATTTAGGTTATTACTGATGGGTGGAAAAACGGGTCCTGACTGTGTGTGCAGCTAAATGTGAAAGGTCCCATATCCTCCACAGTCAGAGTTTTATATTGTGTCTTTCTGTCCATTCAAAGCTGTGTGTGGTGTCATGTACCAAAAACACTCTCAATCCATTCTTACATGTTCATTTTCCAGCATCTCTCTGAGCCTTACCAAGAACAGGCTGCTTTTGTCGCTGTGCCTTTAACGCTCATTAATATTAACGACCCTCTGTTCCAATTGGCTAACCGCTTCAAGAGTGAAACGTGAGACACCGTGGCCCGGTGGCTACAGGTAGGGGAGAAAAAAATTATAATGAGCGAACCTTTGTGATGCCACAAAGTTACAGAAGTCCAAACGGCTCGTTTAGAGGCTCGCTTTTCTAATATGGATTGTGTGGATTTAGTTGGCGACCGTGCGTTTTGATACTTTCACCATGTTTAGATAGATCATCCAACTCCTTTATCATCACAGAGGCAAGGGAAATCCTGTTTTACACCAGATGGGACCTTTAAAGCCAACTTTTGGTGTGTTGTTTTATTTTTATGTAAACCACTGTGTTCAGCATTTTACACATACATTAACAAATCTCCTCTACCAGCTACAGCCTGGTCTCCTCTACCAGCTACAAAAAGCGGACGAGACAAGGTGGTCGCAGATTGTTCTCCACGAGGCACATCACCACACACACTGGGAGATAGACAGGGCTTGTCTACTCCCGGGCAATTGATGAGTTTTACTCAATTATTTGCGTGTGTGTTGGAAGAGTGGAGAGCAGCAGTGACGTGAAGTGGCCGGCTGGTGGAACCTCTACTCTGCATTAGCACTGGTGTTAGTGGAGTTGGTGTATGCGGGTGTGACTGGAGTGGGCATTTGGGTGTTTTGTTGGACTCATCCATCAAACCTACATATTGTTGGAGGGGATATTGTGTGTTGTTGGTGAACAGCCTACTGGCAGTAGTTTCTTGTTTTGCAGTTGAGTGGCCTATACTGCGGGAGGTGAGCTCCCCAAAGAACCAATAAGGTCAAGAACTGTTTCCAAGAAGACTCTGCTGCTGCGTGGGCTGCTGGAGCGGCTGCTCAAATGTCCACATCTCACACAGTGTTTCTATCAAAACACTGGTTGTTCCACACTGCCCTCCTATTGTTGACAACTTTTCAACTTTCCCCCCGTTGTCCCCCCATAGCGTTTCCAAGTGGTATTGTTGTTTGCGCCGCTGGCGCAAAGACAACCGGATGGCTTTCCATTACAGCCTAGCTCCGTGCAACAGAACAAACTATCTGTCTGCTTATCAACTCCTTGATCATAACACAATATAGTAACTTTCACCACTGCTCATTTTAGAAAGGCCACTGCAAGAAAACATGTTCTTTGTTTAGATTATCAAACGGACAATGGATCATTTGTTTGTCTCTGGCTGCTAGCGTTAGCTACGCTAGCTAATGCTAGCAGCCAGAAACAAACATAGTTAGATGTTTGTTTCTTTTGTTCCAGAAACAAACATAGATGTTTGTTTCTGGCTGGTCCTGGCTTCCTTGTAGCTCCTGGTTCGTTTTCTGGCTGGTAGCAGTAGCGTTAGCAACATGGCTAACGCTAACGCTACCGATAGCTACCGTGGAAAACCTATCCTATCCTCTTTTGGTTGCGCAATGGATGACGCACTTCCTTTGTGCCGTAAATCGAGCCTTCATTCTCCTGGGAGATCGTACCCGGTGGCAGACAGAGCTGCACAGTGAAAGCGAGGCTTATAGGAACCAATCTAAACGCCGATGGTGTCATTATTCTATAGCCATTACACTGTGCAATCCACATTTACTTCATAATGATAAGTTAAAGCAAAAAAGTTGTCTATAGGGTCTTTAATCTTGCCTGGAATTACTTCCAATCACTTTTTCTCCCCATCACTAACAAACATGCACCCCTTAAATGTTATAGAATAAAGGTGTGGGATAATCCCTGGTTTTCTGCAGAATTAGCTACTCTGATTTATGAGAGAAATGCTGCATGGGCCTCAGCCAGGAATTCTAATTCTTCTTCTGACTGGGCTCATTTCATGTACCTGTGAAATAAATATCTCATTAGGAAATGTAAGTCTGAATTTGACCTAAAATCAATTAAAATCCTGGCAAACCCGGTTGCTTCTACTGTCCTACCCCAACAAATTGTTCATGATGCTCAGACAATTACTAAGGTGAAATTGTTGATTTTTTTAATCAACACTTTATTAATGTAGGGAATCAATTTGATCACACCTATCCTAGTGCTGATTCCAATGCTTATGTCTCTCCCTTCCCCCCAGCAGGTGACTGCTTCTCTGGTTCACCTGCCCCTCCGAGTAGAGGAGGTGATGTTGAGTCGTCTCCCCTCCAGGACAGAAGGGGTGGTGTTGGCTCACTAATCCCACCTGCAGGTGGGGACCGGTTTGACATTTCCTTTTCCACTGTGCTCAAGGCTCTCAAAGGAATTCAATTGAGGAATTGCAAGGAAGCCGTCTGGCCCTGATGGTCTTGACCCCTCTCTCGCCAGTCTGAGACTGGCAGCAGACATAATAGCTGAACCTTTAACACACATTTTAATCTGTCTCTTTCTACTAATACCATTCCAGATGTTTGGAAATCAGCCTTTGTCTCGCCTCTCTTAAAAGGGGGGGACCTCTCTGTTCTTAACAATTACTGCCCAATCTCAAAGCTCTCTGTACTCGCTAAGATCCTGGAGACTTTAGTAAATGCTCAACTTAAGGTCTTTCTGCAAAAGCAAAATATTTTAAGTTCTGCTCCGTCAGGCTTTAGGGCCCAACATAGCACTATCACTGCGGCCACTGCTAAATTACATTATCCAAGCTGTTGACAAGAAAATGAGCTGTGCTGCCCTATTCATTGACTTGTCAAAAGCCTTCAGCACAGTTGATCATTCTATCCTGCTTCAGAGACTTTTGGATATTGGTTTGAGCACTAACGCTTTTAGTTGGTTTAATAACTGTCTCTCTAACAGAACTCAGAGTGTTCTGGCAGATGGTCACAGTTCGGAACCCTTATTGGTTAGGAGGGGGGTCCCGCAGGGCTCCATTCTCCGGTTCTCTTCACAATCTACATAAACACCATTGGCTCAGCTGTGCAAAATTCTAAAATTCATCTTTATGCCGATGACATGGTTGTTAAACTGTCTTAAACTGGTTTTAAACGCAGATAAAACTAAGGTCATGTATTTCACCAAATCTTGCTCCCAGCCTATTTCCACCATTATATCCACATTGGATGGAAAAGGTATTGAGAAAGTCTCTGCATATGCCTAGGTTTATGGATTGATGAAAAGCTTACATTTAAACTTCACATTGAAAACTTGGTTAAAAAACTGAGAGTGAAACTTGGTTTTTATTTTAGAAATAGATCCTGTTTTATATATGCATGCCTCTACGACCACACTGCAAGCCCTTGATACTGTGTATCACAGTGCTTTACGCTTTATCACAAATGCTAAATCCCTTACTCATCACTGCCATCTTTACGAGAGGGATGGTTTAGCCTCCCTTGGTCTCTGTAGATGGTTCCATTGGCACTCCTTTATTTACAAAGCCATTATTGGTAGACTCCCTGGTTACTTCTGCAGTCTGTTAAACTGGAATTTTTGGAAGTACAATCTGCGTTCTACTGACTCATTGCTTCTTACTGTACCACACCCATCCACTAAGTTCGGAAAGATGCCATTCAGTTACTCTGCCCCCTGGTGCTGGAACCTCCTTCAGAAGGATGCCAAGTTAGATGCTCTCATTCCCATAGGTGACTTTAAAGGTCTGCTCCAATCAATTAAGTCTGAAAGTTGCACATGTTTCAATAATCCTCATCCCTAGTTCTCCCACTCTATTCTGTGTCTTTCTCCTGCTCTGTGTCTTTCTCCTGCTCTGTGTCTGTCTCCTGCTCTGTGTCTTTCTCCTGCTCTTCTAAGTGGGAGTCAGATGCAGGGAAAAGGAGTTTTCTTACTCCTCACCCCCGTTGCCCTAGCTTTCTCTTTCCCTTCCTCCTCATTTTACTACAATTGGTCACGCTAAATGGATATTGCATAATGTGATACAGTTGTTGTACTTACTGAATGTATTATTATTATGTTATTTATTGTTGTGTCTTTGTCTTGCTCTTTGTCATTGTTGTGTATTGGCTGCTGCTTTTGACTTGCCCCAGGGCTCCCTTGAAAAAGAGATTTCGATCTCAATGGGACTCACCTGGATAAAAAAAAAAGTATAGCTGCTGCGCAGCAGTGTCGGGGCTGGGCATTTTGAGGAAGAAGAAGAAGAAGAAGAAGAAGAAGAAGAAGAAGAAGAATGAGAAATACATGAGGGTCCATAGGCAGAACTGCCTGGACCATAATTATCATTAAAATATATTAGAGTAGGAATCAGCATGTTTATTCTGCATCACCTGGGGCTTGAACTCACAATCTTTGCCACAAATGGCAAGTTGCAATTGAATTGAGCTACTTGAGAAGTGGGAAAATTTGAGGTGGCTTGACACTATGACTTAACCACCAGGGTGCAGGATAACAGCTGTCCATGCATGTAAAGACAGATTTCAAACTAGTGTCAAATATTCAGTATTCAAGACAAAATTATGAGAATTTGTGTACTTCATCTAGATGACATAGAGATGTCTGTACATTATTTTTTACAAAGACTGATTGCTCCATAAGTGAAAAACTGATGTTTAAAGATGCTCTATTTCCATAGACTGCAATAGTTTAAATGAGGGCAGAATTCAAATTACTGTCAAAAATTCAGTTTTTGAGATAAAATTCTGAAATTTAATACACTTCATCTACCATGACTGGCAAATGTTGTCATTTATTTTCATGAACATTGGAGATTTATTTAGGGAGAATTTGCAGTAGTTGTTTACAGTACTGTTTACAGTAAAACATTTTGATGTACTATGGGCTCAATTTTTGATAATTCAAAAATCTGGCTGGATCGTTTGTGGAGGACAGTCTGAAGATGCAGTGCAGCAAGTTTGGTGTCAATTGAGCAAAAATGTGGGACGAGATAGGTTTAATCAGTTTTTGAGGAAAACAGAGTGATGGACTTCATAATTCCTGCCAGCTCAAAGCATCTGAACATTTCTGCTCACTTGGGCCTACATTTTAGTGAAACTTGCAAAGCCGTAGCACGTATGACTGATTTGTTAGGAATTTTCAAAGTTTTAAACTTTAGATGGTTGCTGTAGCACCACCATCACGACTATTGACCCCCAAAGCCAGTTGAGTAAGTTTGGCATGGGACTGGACCTATGTGCAAAGTTTGGTTTATTTTCATGCATGGGAAGGCAGATTTCCTCGGAGGAAGAAGAAGAAAAAGAAATTGGGAAAAACAATAGGGACCGGCAGCAGAGCTGCCCGGCCCCTAATAAAAAAACAAATAAATAAATAATTTAACCAGATTATCCATGGGGATTGTGCTCATGTACCTTCCAATGTGGAATTGGAGAGATGTAGTTTTAGAAATGTCTGTATTTACAGCAGAGGTTTTAAATGCAATTTAAATTGCCCTGTCCATCATGTTAAACCTGTTAAAGCCTCTTACTGCTCTGCAGAGAGTCAGCCAGCTCCTCCTGCTTCATTCTCCTCAGGAACTGCAGTGTGATCTGCAGAAAAGCCTCTCTGCTGCTCCTCCTCTGCTCTTCCTCCTCACCGTCCACCACCTCCTCATCCTCCCTCTGCCTCTCTAAGCATTCGGGGTAATTTGAACTCAGAACTCTCTGGAACATTTTCAGCTCGTTTTTCACAAAAGTGACTATCTTCTCCTCAAGCAGCTGGAACAGAATATAATATACAAATTAAACTTCTATACTAAAATCTGGACACAAAATCAAACACAAAACACAAAATCAAATCCGTCTTGCAGGGGCTGAAAGCCCCCTGATCTAAAGAGTGCAGCATGGAGACTATAATGACAAGAATGGTTGTTTTGCATTTCACTTTATGGTGAAGTACAAGGTGCTGATGTACATTTACACACCATAAATATGGAGTCCAGGTCTGTTTGATGCTCCTGGGCAGACTGACCACTGGGAACCTCTGACCTCTCCTGGTGGACTCTGTGGAGAAGACATGATGTATTAGGTCATATAATGTCACACACACACACACACACACACACACACACACACACACGCACAGGTTGTTAAAGGTGTTGTTTTCTGTCATGATGAACTTCACTGTAAATGCTGCTCTGATTATTGGATGTGATGTTTTGAAAGAGGAAACTCAATCCACAGAGTATGAAGGACCGGACCGATTCTGTATCTGATGAGTGAACAAACAACTAATCCCTAACTCTGACAACAGCAAACCCATCTGTTATCATCAGTTTTAAATAAATACCTTAGATCAATAGAGTGGTGTTCATCTTTGAAATCAATGGGTGTCTTCATAGACCAGTCGCTCTTCATGGACACACAGCTGGGTTCAGGGGAGTCTGGTCTCTGCTGTTTCCTGATAGACAGAGAGAAAGATCAGCAGGGTGGAAAATTTACTTTTTAGTCAACCAGCCAAACTTGTGGATACCCCAAAACTACCAGGTGGGTATCAAAAAGAAAAGTATTGTCACACCAAAGTGTAATAAGCTTTGATGCTTTAAGGACCTCATGCTGCTCTCTTCCCACTGAATGATTTCTCCTCTCACTCCATTTGTTGTCTAAACAAATTCCTCCCATCTCTCACCTTAACTCTTATCCTACTCCCTCTTACATGATCGTTCTAGGATTACAGGAATATTGTAAAGGCACCAACGCCCTGACCTTTGTTCTCATTTATGTTGTTGCTTGTAATTTTTGATGATGTAGGAATTGAATTACGTAGTGTTGCCTGTTTTCTATGATCAACAGCTGGATCAGTGGTGACAGTGGATACCAGAGCAGACTGTTGCTGAACTGATATGGAGGAGTGTTTGATCAACTGTGGAAATGTTCTACCAAAGTGAAGAATCATATTAAAGACACTGTGGAACCACACAAATCCTCCACTTTAAGTAAAAGCTGAACCACTCTGATAAAATAACACTCAGTTGATGAAAATATAAGTTTTTCCTTCAAACTTTTCTCAGGTGAAAGAATCACCACTAAAGAAAGAGTGAAAGTACTACCATTAATTTCACTGTAAGTATCAAAAGTTAAAGTACATGTTAAGTGTCCTGTCTTTGTAATTCATATCCAGGAAGTGTTCTATCTTCAGACCATTAACCTCTGTAGGTTCAGCTGAAAGGATCAGCGGTGCATTTTTTTTTTTTAACATTTTCATCAATTGATCGCATTTTCTGTGCTAATTGATTTCTATCAAATTTACAAGTAACTGTGTGTCTGATACACAGAATTAAAACAGAACGTTTCCTTGTAAATGTAATGAAGAAAAGTGTATCTAGTTATTCTAAATTCTTACCTTTTCTCAGTAGCATATACTCTGCTGAGAAAAGGTAAGACACTATTGCGTCCATGTTTGAAGGCAATAGGGTGCATCATAGACCGGTCGCTCTTCATGGACACACAGCTGGGTTCAGGGGAGTCTGGTCTCTCCTGCTGGATCCTGAGAGAAACATATCATGAATATAGTGAATGTATCTGTGTCCTTATGAAGACGACAATTTCACGTTTTTATTAATCCTACCATACAGAGAAAATAATGACTTACTTATTTTCAGGATGATATTTATCTTTAAATTTTAAAAGTAGATCCATAGACCGGTCGCTCTTCATGGACACACAGCTGGGTTCAGGGGAGTCTGGTCTCTCCTGCTGGATCCTGAGAGAAACATATTATGACTATAGTGAATGTATCTGTGTCCTTATGAAGAAGACAATTCTGCTTTTTATTAATCCTAACATACAGAGAAAATAATGACTTACTTATTTTCAGGATGATATTTATCTTTAAATTTTAAAAGTAGATCCATAGGCCGGTCGCTCTTCATGGACACACAGCTGGGTTCAGGGGAGTCTGGTCTCTCCTGCTGGACTGGGCTTCAACACAACACAGACAGAGCTTTTACTCTGAATAATGATGCTGTAATGATTTCACTGCTGAGCTCTGAGATGGAGAACAGTCATGGACAGTTAGAGATCCTCATCTTACCTCTTAGCTTTGGTCCGGCTGTCATGTTCCCCAGACAGAGTGGTTTTAGAGGGAGGGAGCCCCTCCTCTCTCTCCTCAGACAGACTCATAGTAGAGCGAACACCTTTACACAAACACACTGGGCTGATTCATAACAACAAGGTTCCCATCACAGGATATATTATTTCAAAGGCTGATTCTTCCTTTCAGCACCATGTCACATATACAGAGTGTAGTAATACTCAGACCACCTGCCCTTTACATCAAATACACTGACCAGGTTCATCTAAAGCCTCTGGGACATGGACTGAGCAAAAGGGAGTTGAGTGAAAGGAAGGAAGTGTATTTTAGTATCTGGCAAGGTGTCAGTGTTTTGCACTTCAGTCAAGCATATCCAACCTGTCAGACTAGTTCTGAGACTTCCTGCATATTTCACCAATGAAATGAGTTGAGATTACAATCAAAAGTTGGTAATTGTAAAGAAATTGATCTAAATTGAGTCTAAATGTGTGCACCATGTCATGTCTGTCATCTGGCGATACACAGACCAGTAGACAGCAGCATTATACTCAATCTGACAGAGACAACTGCTGTGAAAACTAAGAGATTCTACAATTTGCTCCAAACTCAAATGTGTTTAACAATATTTATAAAAAGCAACTAGACAGTTTTTAGTCGGAGATTTATAAAACTGCTCAACACTCAAAAGCACAGAGTGCAGTGCAAAGACTAATACCCCCCCCCCCCCCCCCCCACACACACACACACACACAAAACAACCACTGCAACAAGTAAATTATCAGCCTGTGGAAAAACTGTAGGGTCTTTACCTGGTGAACTCACATCCAGATCAAATCAAAGAGACTTTCTAGTTTAATCTGTAGAGGAAACACTGAGAGAGAAGACGCTGCTCTTTCTCCTTCTGTTTGTCTGTGAACATTTCACCTGAGGGTGTGGTTAATAATAATAATAACGCACACAGTGAACCGACTCCTGACTAACATGGAAGCATTATATTATTTTAAAAAAAAAAACCTGCGCAGTAATCCTGTTTTCTCTAAGAAGTTAAACAAACTTCTGCCTCCAACACTGTTACCCATAAAAGTCAGTAAACTCTTTAACGTTATTTGTCTCAGCTCTGTTAACATTAGATCTCTTCCTCTATGGTCCATTCTGCATCTGAGTAAAACATTTAGGCTGCACTGACTCAAAAACTCACATTAACTAGTTGGATGTTTCCTTACAATATGTAACGTTTTATTTAACCTGCTATGTCCAATTCTTAATTTCTATATATTATGATCTCCTTCTTTCTGTTTTTTCCTCTACTCTTTACTATGCCAGTGTTATTTTGTATAACATAAACACAGTATGTATTCCCTTGTCATCTCCATCCCAGTATTCCTGACATTTCTGACCTGCCACCCTCCACAGCTGTAGAAATCTTCAAATCCAAACTCAAAATCTATTTCTTCTCACAGTCATATGACCAAGAAGAGCATGGTAACGCTCGGGGCCGACAGTCTCTTCTTCTACCTTAGCTTAGACAGCAGAGTCCAGATTCCTCTCTGCCTCCATAAAGCTGTCACAGAGAAAGCAGACTCCTCCATGTCTTGAAATTGAACCCCGGTCTCCCGCGTGACGGGGAGGGATACTCCCCACTATACTAACGAGGATGCAATATATATTTGGCCACAACGCGGGAGTCTATGGGCTGGTGGCGCTGTTCCCACTTTTACCGGCCGGGGAGAGAAACACTAAGCCAGTGTAATATGGAAATATATATTTTACTACACTTGTTTAGGTATTTTTTAAAAAGCAGGGGACATGGGGGAAAAAAAAATAAAAATCTTTAAGTTTCTGGTGCGCACCAGAAACTTAAAGATTTATTTTTCTGAAAGAGTTTCTCGTGAGCAAGGGAAACGTTCTCTAACTATCTGGTACGCACCAGAAACTATCCCGTGCGCACGCAATACTTTCTCGTGAGCACGGGAAACTTTCTCGTGCCCACGAGATAGATTCTGGTGCGCACCAGATAGTTTCCGTGCGCACCAAAAACTTAAAACATATGTATTTTTTTTGCCCACGTCCCCTTAGGGACTCCGTAGATTATAGAGAAGTGCTGTGGAAATAAAGTTGTGTTGTAGAGATCAGACAGGAGAGGAAAAGGAGAATTTGGAAAAGGAGACAACTTGCCTCCATGTTTCCATCCAAACATGAATCTGCTCATCCATCATGGATGTTGTGGCCGCTGCTCTTCATGTCTGTATGGACAGAGTCTTCCACATTCTACTGTGTCTGCTTTGATTTTATTCAGAGAGTCAGTTTCTTCAGCCTGTTCGTTCAAATCTCCTACAGGATGGAATAAGGTTGGTTTCGCCTGGTTTCGAACCGCAGACCTTTCAGTGTCAGACGAACTTGAGAAGCTACAGCAGGGAAACAGCGCCACCAGCCCATAGACTCCCACGTTGTGGCCAAAGATATATCGCATCCGTAGAGTTTCAGAACTCCCATAGAGAATGAATGGACACAGATTTAGAGGGTTTAGGCAGGAAACTCCTTCCTTGCTTCCTTCCTTCATAACTTCCTTCCTTCCTCAGTGACACTGTGTGTGTGTGTGTGTGATCAAACGGTTCAAACCTGTTTACATGCATACATAACATGACTCACCTGATGTGTTTAAGAAACTCTTTTTTTCTGTTTTATTTTCTTCCGCTGCAGAAAGAAAGACAGACAGAGCCTTGTAGCTCCACACTGGATCAACTTGTGGTTTTCAGTCTTTGTGTCTCATCTGACCTGATCCTGTCTGTCTCGACTCAGAGAGACTCGTGGAAACAGGTTTCTCTGACAGATTACTGCCATGTCTGACCACTAGGGGGCAGAGCAGAGTTTTCCACCTTCATGTCTGTGTAAACCATGAAAAATCTGTTGTGCTGCTTCTTTACATTGTGTTGACTTTCATATTGTTGCCTTTATTATTAAGCTGAAGTTTCCCCTGGTGATTAATGAAGCATCTTTTTATATTCTAATTCTTCTATTTATCTTTATTTAGGAGCTTTTGATTACATGAACTTTAGACTAAGTTTGGTGGATGTTTGTGTTTGTGTGTGTGTGTGGAGCTGAAGACAGTTTCAGTGTTTAGTCCATTAAACACAAATTCCATCATCAAATACATTGACCAGGTTAATCTAGAAATGATTTTTAAGCTTCTGGGACAGTTGAATCAAAGGAAATGTATTTTAGTATTGTCAAGGTGTCAATGTTTTGTTCACTTGGTGTATCAACAGTGGAAGAAATGCACTTCAGTCAAGCTCATGCAGCTGTCAGACTAGTTCTGAGACTTCCTGCGTATTTCGCCAATGAGAAGAGTTGAGATTACAATAAACAGTTGGACAGTGTATAGAAATTGATCTCTCTCATGCGCCTAATGTGCTGCATTACGCCACCCAACAAAACCACACACACACACACACACACACACACACACCCACCCTTCATCAGTTCTGTTTGTCTGTGATCTTTTGACCTGAGGGTGTGGTCACATGCTCACTTGGTATCATGTCCGGACACATCAATAATTCTAATAACGCACACAGTCAACCGACTCCTGACTAACATGGAAGCATTATATACAAAAAAAATCCTTTCCTACAGTCTGCACAGTAAACCAGTTTTCACTAAGAAGTTAAACAAACCTCCGCCTCCAATACTGTTACCCGTAACAGTATAACATTTTCCATTTAAACACTACTGATGCAATATATTTTTGGCCACATGGTGGAAGTCTATGGGCTTGTGGCGCTGTTCCCACTTTTACTGACCAGGGAGAGAAACACCAAGCCTCTGTAATATGGAAATATGGAAATACTAACTAGCCTATCATGTCATACCGTTATTTTTAATATGCTATTGACTGGATTCATTAATTACATGAGGTTCCCATAATAGTAAGATTAGTATTATTATCAGTAGTGCCGTGAGAATAGGGTTTAAGGCCACTGACATGTTGAATTCATATTTAAATTAGATGAATAATCTTAAAAACTATTTGTAGGAAAACATTAGGTATGCTTCATATATGTTATAATAAACTACTAAAGTGGTTTGTCTGTGATAGGGTGGAGCAAGAATTGAATATATATTGTAGAATATGAAAAATATTTGTTTATAGGGTATTTTATAAGCCCTCTGACCCTTGGTGGGATAGAGAAAGTAATTTTTTGTATAGGCCTAGTGTTTTTTTTTACTCTCTCTTTTAGACTCTTCTAAACTTGTCAAATTACAGTTGTTGTTCACCTGATCTTATTTTTATTATTTTTCCTTTATTATGTTACTCCTTACTCGATACTGATCTGTAGCACTAACAGTAATTACTTTGTAATTTATCATGAAGACTGTTTTTTTTGTTTGTTGTTAGTTTTTGCGGGGGGGGGAGGGGTATTGTACTTTATTATAAACGTGTTTTGGTATGCATATATTTCTTCTGTCCTGTTTGTACCTACTATTTTTGCCATATACATAATGTTTATATGCCATTATGTTTTTTTTTTGTTTTTTTTTTGTATGTATGTATGTTACAAAACATGTTGAAACGATTTGAGGATCTACTGTTTACAATGTGGACAAACACCAATAAAAAGAGTTTTGAAAAAAAAACACAAAAAAAAACAAGTTGTCAAGTGGTATTTCATCAGTAAAAAGTTTTGCTTCCAGTGGATTATTCAAAATGTTAAAATGTCATTAATCTAGCTACAAATATAGACATTGTATTCAGTAGTAAGACACTGCTGAGAAATACACCAATGAGTAAAATGTGTGACAACATTCCCTGGTCTCCCCTACTTTACACATTGTGTCCTTGTTTTCAAATTTTTTTTGTGTGTGTGTTTTTTCTGATGCTCACTTTTCCCTCATGCACTGTTTTATTTACCTAATGAAATAGTAGAATGTGCCTTTAAAAGAAGCACGGGTGTGAATTGGCCTTTGAAACCAGGAAGTACTACTGTCTGGCAGTTGTTTACCAGATCACTTGTTTCAAAACCAAATGTAAGTCAGCAGGCATTTTTGAGATCTGGTAGTTTCTTTTACAGCATCAAATTCACTTCATTTGTGTTTAACTTACATCTGTCCCTTCAGCTCATCTAAACATGGACACACGTTTGAACAGGAGAAGATACCCGGAGCACTTTGTTAAAGGTCAG
This sequence comes from Centroberyx affinis, assembly GCF_046629955.1. NCBI lineage: Eukaryota > Metazoa > Chordata > Actinopteri > Beryciformes > Berycidae > Centroberyx > Centroberyx affinis. Next base: position 40,224 of record NW_027281083.1, read on the forward strand.
CACTTGAAGCTGACAGATTTGAAAGAGAAAACTCAACATTGGAACCAGTACCTCTCCAAAGAAAACATCCCACCATACCCCCAACCAGAGTTTCATGTCTCCCACCTGAGACACGACACAAGCCAAAATGGAATAGTTGGCATTAGATACAGGAAGGGCTTCCGTGCTCCAAAACGAAAGGAGGGACAGGAAGACCCAGAAAACCCACAGACCCTGAACCTGGTGTGGTGGAGTCTAGCTGTGGGACCTGAGGAGATAGACTCGGCTGAGAAGAGACTCCTTGAGAAAACCTACCCAGACCGGACAGAGGAGCAGGCCCTGGGACAAGAGAGGTTCCTGGGGAGGTTTGCCACCTCGCCTGCCTTCCTCAGGACCTCCAGGCTCGGATCGTACCGCTTTACCGTCCCCCTGCAGGAGCTGCTGGAAGCGTACCGCAAGCAGGTAGACACTGTAAAGTTATCTTATCTAAACCAGTTACAGCACATATGCTGTAGAAATATTCTGTAGAAAGATTGTCTAGCTAAGGATTAGTAGGGCAATGAAGAAATGGAGGGAGAAGAGCTGAATACACATCAGTAGAGTTGGTTCAATGTCTGTGAGAAGCAGATTTACCTCAACTTCAGTTTCATGTTTTCAAGTCTTTGTTTACTTTGCTCTTAAAACGACTTTAAAACAATGTCATCTGTAAATAGTTACAAAGTGTTTTTTTTACATACATACATGACTACTACACACAATAAGGATAATGAACAAATATGAGTACAAGTTTGTCAAGTCTTTCAATAATTCATTAATAGTTTTTCCTATTCCCTTCCAGTTTTGCAGCGGCTCAGAGCCGGTCCTCCGAGTGTATGAGACCGTCCTGTACAAACAGGAAGTGATGCACTCTGTGGTGGTCCACAGCCACTTCGATAACGAGCTGTTCCAAGACTATCCTCTCCTGACTGACAGCCCTGATGCGGTCTGCGCCTACAAGGACGGACACTTCATCTGGAGACCTGAGGCCATGTGTGAGACACACAGGTACTGCATATGACATGTGATATACGTATATTAGTATTTTGTTATATTTTTACCATTTTGTTATTGTTATTTGCTATTTTGTTAATCTATAATACTGCATCTTAATTTTCTTTTCTCTGTTTCTTTGCTTCGTTCTTGCAGTTTAATGTATAACATGAAACACTGTAGATAGATAGATAGATAGATAGACAGATAGATAGATAGATAGACAGATAGATAGACAGACAGATAGATAGATAGATAGATAGATAGATAGATAGATAGATAGATAGACAAAGATTTGCTTTTCTCTTCTCCTATTAGGCTGACCCCCTGAAACATGAAAGAAATCCATTATTCCTTCAAAAACACAAGTAAAAGAAATGGATAACAAACAGTAAACCAATTACATTGAAAATGGGCAAAAATAAATAGCTTCAATCATTAAATTGTGATGTTATAGATTTCTGAAAAGAGAATAGACATTAGCACAGTATGAAGACTCCTAAACAAAAATGCACCTTAACAATGTACAGACTTAGTGAGCAGATCACCAGCTGAAATTCAATGAATGTGCTGTGATAAAGGTCAGGAAACTGCAACAACGCATGTTTTTCTTACGGAAATTGTATAGTTTTATTATTGACCAATATGTCCTGCAACTGTTTTATAAGGCTGTTCTGCAGAACATCCTTTCCATTGGCCTGAAATGTGTTTGCTAACATGCAAATCCAAGGCAGGAAGGTTGACTTGCTCGACTATGCAAAGATCACATCCTGAGCAAGGCTGGTCACACACCTACCTAGGCAAGGTAGCTTTATTTGTATAGCACATTTCATACACTGGGGCAATTCAAAGTGCTTTACAGGGTGATAAAAACACAGTTAAGGTAAAAGATTTACAATTAAAAAGTGCAAAAGTACAAACAAGAGATACAAGAGATAAAAGACTTAAAAGTAAACTAGTGCAGTTCAAATCAAATGAGATAGAAAGATGAAAGAACACAACAAATACAACAAATACTTCCACTTTTAGATGCACATTGTGAGTGAACCCATATGTTTTTCTGTAATTTTCTTTTCCCCTGTCCTTCCTGATTCTACTCTTGATCTGATATTTACGTCAGATCTCACTGCCTAAGGCAGACGAGAATCACAGATTCTCCTCCTGGTCAAAAACCTCACCATCCAGAGATGGATGAGAATCATACAGGGTAAAGCTCTGTCCCCCCCACATATAGTGTTCACTCATGAGCAAGTAAGCATTACCTGGACAAGACCAATGAAAATTCGTACTTGCCCGTGTCAGCTCTGTTGGGATCCTGAACAGAAAGAGTTAAAATTAAGGTTATTTAAAAGCTGAGCTGAAAAGATACGTTTTTAGCCATTACAGGGTAGAGTAGGCAATGTAAAATAAGAAAGTTTTTAGCTTTGACTTAAAAGCGGTCAGAGTCGGGGCCTGTCTAATATCATCTGGAAGGTTATTCCAGGTCTGTGTTGCATGATAACAAAACGCTGCTTCACCGTGTTTTGTTCTAACTCTTGGGACAGCCAGTAGGCCAGCCCCAGATGTCCTAAGGTTCCTAGAAGGTTCATATGGCACAAGCATGTCAGAGATGTATTTGGGCCCAGAGCCACAGAGTGATTTGTAGACAAGCAGCAAGATTTTGAAATCAATTCTCTGAGTGACTGGTAGCCAGTGTAAGGATTTTAGAACTGGTGTAATGTGGTCGTATTTCTTAGTTTTGGTCAGGACCCTGGCAGCGGCGTTCTGAATAAGTTGGAGTTGCCGAAGAGCTTTTTTTGAAAGCCCTGTGAACAGACCATTGCAGTAATCCAATCTACTGGAAATAAAGGCGTGGGTAAGCCTTTCTAGGTCTTGTTTGGACATTAGTCCTCTGACTCTTGCAATATTTTTTAGATGGTAGTAAGCTGACGAAGTTACCGATTTGATGTGGCTATTGAAATTTAAATCTGAGTCCAGGATAACGCCAAGATTTCTGGCTTGACTCTTAGTTATGAGGTACAGGGAGTCCAGGTGAGAGCAGACATTTTTTCGAAATCCTGATTGAAAGTTATCGAAGCAATTGTTCAGCATTAAAAAGTTACAAAGTTGTTGGTGAACAACTTTTTCAATAACTTTACCTAAAAACGGTAAGTTTGATATCGGTCGATAGTTATCCAGTACAGTTGCATCAAGACTGCTCTTCTTTAGGAGCGGCTTAATGGCTGCAGTTTTCAAAGCCGTTGGAAAAATGCCAGATTGGAGAGAATTGTTAACTACAAGTATTAGTTCTTTTGCCAGGCTGCTCAAAACTGTTTTAAGGAAGCTAGTGGGTAAAACATCAAGGCAACAGGTGGATCATTTGAGATTTGACACAGTTTCTTCGAGTGTTTTATCGTCAATGGGATTAAATTGTGTCATACCTACCAAGTTACATCTGGGAGACTGCAGTGATGATGCTTTTTTGTTTGGCATTGAGGAGTTAATCGCATGTCTGATGCCTTGAATCTTGTCATTAAAAAACGATGCAAACTCGCTACCTTTGCTGGTGGAAACTAGTTCTGGGGATATTGGAACCGGAGGGTTAGTTAACCTGTCAACGGTAGCAAATAAGATGCGTGAATTGTTACTGTTCTTGTTGATGATCTCAGAGGAAAATGATTACCTAAACACAAACCTAAACCTAAACACACCTACCTAACCCTCTGCATGATAAGTTCCAATGTAGCAATCAGGGCAAAGGCAGAATCCTGAAATGGGAATGAGAAAGTACCAGGTTTAAAAAGTATTTGTACCTACAGCTACTAGGTGGTTGAATGAGTGAGACAACATTACATTTGTTTCAGTGTTGTTTCATTAATTTGTTTCATCCTTTAAATGTGTTTTTTTATATACTTGTGTTTTAGCTTGTTAGCTTGCTTCTTAATCTGTTGTTTGTCTATACATATTGATTGTCTTGACTGCCCAAATTTCCATTTGGGATAACTAGGGTGGTTTCTGTCGCCCTCTAGTTGTTGGAAAATCGCTCATTGCAGCTTTAAGCTTAACCTCATTATTGAAGGCAACTCTTGCCCACCTTGCCCTTAAGAGGGAAGAGGTCTAAGATAAAATAAAAAAAATCTCATGATGAAGGCCAACTGATGCATCAGTATAGTTATATTCCTCCTCTGAACCTCTGTCCAGGTCTTACAGCTCGGGATCAGCTGTGTGCAGGACAGGGGTAACTCATGCTCTCAGGAGAAAAGAAAAGCAAATCTCTCTCTCTCTCTCTCTCTCTCTCTCTCTCTCTCTCTCTCTCTCTCTCTCTCTCTCTCTCTCTCTCTCTCTCTCTCTCTCTCTCTCTCTCTCTCTCTCTCTCTCTCTCTCTCTCTCTCTCTCTCTCTCTCTCTCTCTCTCTCTCTCTCTCTCTCTCTCTCTCCCAGCTTTCAGTTGGTCAGGAAGCCAGATCAGAACCAGTTGCTTCCAGTAGCCGTCTGGCCTGAATTCTACATTTGGGACAATGTGGCTGTAGCCTTCCATGTGGCAGGTGGTCAGGTATGACTCACTTTCCTTTCAATCTGAAATTCACTTTAACGATACTGGTAAAGAGAATGTGGGTTTAGGGCTAGTTTTGTGTGTTTGATATAAGTTTTATAATATTACTCAAATGTTCTACTGCAGTGCTCCGCAATAAAATAGAAAAGTTCATAAAAGCAACTGTTTAACTATCGAGGAAAACAGGTGGTATCTATTCTGCCCAGGTTGTGGTTAATGTTAATGATAGTCAGAAGCTATGAGCATTATAAAAACAAAAAAGGGCTGAAGGTAACATCGCCTCCTGTATAATTCATATAGACTCCCTTTCTATTTTAAGATGAAAACACGTTTCTAAAAAAAATCATATATTACCTATATGGTTTTAGGGTTCTGAAATATAAATGTGGCTGCTGAATTTAGAATATTATATATTACATTGTTTGCCTATACCTATCATTTGGATCTAACATCTGTGCTAGCATGGCTAACACACTATAGTCTTCCATTTTTCCACCTTCTTCCTCTGATTTTAAGGTGCTCCTCCTGACCTACAAGGCCTTAAATGGATTGGCACTGTCATACATATCTGACTTGATTAAACCATATATTCCAGGACGCCCTTTACGCTCTCTAGGTGCTAGATATCTGACGGTCTCCAGGTTTAACAAGAAAACAGTTGGGAGTAGAACATTTACACATCGCGCCACTTCTCTTTGGAATACTCTTCCCTCGACTGTAAGAGAAGCAGACTCTGTTGAAATTTTTAAATCTAGGTTTAAAACCCATCTTTTCTCTCTGCACTAAGGCTCTCCCTAGTTTCACTGGCTGGATAAACATGCTATCACCTGCTCAGTAACAATTTATCAATGTTTTACTATTGTTACTATTATTATTATTACTACCTCTACTATTTCCCCTCGATTATCCTTGTCATAAGTATCCAGGTGGGTTTTAATTTGAATTTTGTCATGTGTATGTGTATTCATGTTCGGTATTATCCTTGCCATGTCATGTGTATCCATGTGGGTATGTCTCTATGTGGGCAAATCAGTGCAAATGTACAGTATATGTGTTTATGCATGTGTGTGTATATATACATTCATAATCATCCTTTTATTTTGTCATAAAGTGAGCAGAGACCCCTTGGGGTGATATTGTACTATAAATGAAATAAATCTGAAACTGAACCGAACCTTTTGAAAATCTATGGCGTTTGTGGATACTTTCATCCAAAGGCCTCGCAGTGCATGAACGGTCCCAGGAGGAATCCAAATCCTAATGCTGACACTGCCATGGTTTACCCACTGAGTCGGGCAGGGAATTGAACCCTCATCCCGGGCAGTGTTAGTGCCTTGCTCTACCCATAGGTCCACCTGTTACAGTCCCTGCTGAGATCCAGGGTGATCATCAAATCCAAGAATGCCAAGTCGATACTTGTGTTTCAATCAGAGAGAGTTCCATTTATTTTTTACTTTCTCTTTTGTTTTGAAATTGTGCTTCAGCGATTAATTATTATGTAAAATGGATCATGTATTGAGAAAGACCCCCATTCGTTTTGCCTTCTAAGAAAAGTACTTCATAGTGAATAGGGTCTAGTAGAGAAAATAATAGTAAAGTAGGAACAGATCAATTCCATCCTGTCCCATTCTGTTGTATCTCATCGTGTTTTTTTCCCTCTTCTGTTCAGATGCTGACATTTGACATGAACCGACTGAGAGAGTGCCTAGACTTCTGTGAGCCGGGATACCCCCCCATCTCTTATTCTTTTGAAAGCTTTGAGGAAGCCGCAGAGTGTGTCAAAGACTTGTGGCCCAACTACGAGTCACCGCTCCACAACTACAGTCTGGTTGAAAACTAAATTCAGAATAAGCAGAATCGATTTAGACAGTGGAGTTCTGAGTAACTACAAGCCCATATCTAATCTGTCTTTTATAAATAACATTTTAAAGTCCTTTAACTTGTTTACAAAGCCTATTCTATGACGACCATGTCTATAATGCATTATAAACATACTTATAATGCGTTATAATCTGCTTATAAGGTCAAGTATCATAATAAGAAGAATAAGAAGTATTATATTTAGACTTGGTCCTCAAAATGAATGGAAGTGAATGAGGAGCCTGACACCTGGGAGGAATGGTGGTGTTGACAGTGGACGACAGGGACAGTAGTGGCCACTAGCTTATTTGTAGATGACTTTAGATAGAGACAAGTTCTACTAAAGTGAAATATCCCTTTAAAGGTTGAGATTTACCAAGTGTTAACACCAGTGCATGGTTTGCACCTGTTTCACTTTTGTTGATCAAACGTTTACATACAAGTAAAATTTACAGCTACAGGTAAAGTAGAAATTGTTCCGGGTATTATCTATAATTTGAGTCAATTGAGTCTTTAGAGTGAGTTTTTTGGGGAAACATTACATTAGTTAAATGTAAATGTCCATCATTCAGTTGTTCATCATCAAAAAGTTGTGTCAAATTGGAGTACTCGATTTCTGTTATGACCCATTAGACAAATAAATTAATTTTACAACGTTTTGTGTGTTGTTCTTGCATAGATTTAATGATATTTTTTTCACTTTACTTAAAGCAAACAATGACCACTTATAGCAAGCTATAGACTTATGACCAGCTTGTAATGTATTATATCTGCCTATACCTCAGGAATTTCATTACTTACCTTAAAGCACCCAATAACCACTTAGAGTAACTTATAATCACATTATAATGCATCATAACAGTGATTATAATGCATTATAAAATTATTATAATGTATTACAATTATGAGAATTATAATACACTATGATCCTTGCAAAAAAATGTCAGTGAGTGACCAGCAATTAAGTATTATGATACTTGACCTTATAAGTCATTATAAAATGCTTTATAATGTGTTATGATTATTGTTATAAAGCATTATGAATATTTATGAGTGCTTATAACTATAATTATACAGTGCTATAAGCAGATTATAACGCATTATACGTATGTTTATAATGCATTATAGACATAGGCTACGTATAATGCGTGGATAATGCGTTTTTAATTTTGATTCAGTATCAAACAGAAACGCTGTAACTTCAGTACTGGGATAAAATAGGAACAGGGACAACTGTGGAACCAAAATTTAAATTACCTTTAAGCAACTGTTCCATAAAATCACAGAGTAAACAGTGAAAATGTGGCCTATTTCTCATAAATGCAGAGTGATATTTCAGACTAATGGACTCAGTAGGATTACAGTAAGTAGAAGTTTATAATAGTCAGTTGTGACATGTGTATGCATTGGAGTAAATAAATGTTTGGCATGCTTTCATGTACAGTCAGTGAATATCACAAACTTTAACAAAATGCGTTTTCAATGTCATTAATCATGAATGCAGAAAGTTAATTTCTCACAGGAAGTCTATGTAACCTGCCCTAAGTCACCGCCAGCATCAGTGTGTTTACCGACAACAAAACATCTGCCGATTAAAACAAAACAAGTCACGCCACTAGAGTATTTTTACTTTTATTCCCTCATCAGAGACATCTGCTTACTGGACAACTAGTGCTGTTTGGAATGTGAAGCATATTAAACCATTTTACGAGACGAAATGTGAAGAAAACCCGCTGCGAGCCGAACACTGTGCCGGTGTATCAGAGAGGTTTGAAGCTTCCCTGAATAAAACGAAAGTCTCCTCAGCGCTAAACATGACGTCATCCCGAGAGGAAAGAAGTTTCGTCACTGCTCCAATAACAGTTCCACCTGAAAACTGCTCCGATCTGGGTCTTTTATCCCTAAAATGTGGAAGAGAAAACACAAGTGTCGCCACATTTCAACAGGACAGACAGAGCGGCTGTGTGTGTTGAGTCTACACGGTCCTCATGCTGTGTATAAGTCCCGCCTCTTGCTCTGCGTCGACAAACAGTCCAGTCAGACTCTGTAGACCTGTGAGAAGCAGACCGAGAGAGAGAGAGAAGACGAAATGGCAGAAGCCGCTCCAGCACCCGCCCCCGCCCCGGCTAAAGCCGCGAAGAAGAAGGCTCCCAGGCCGAAGAAGAGCGGCCCCAGCGTCGGAGAGCTGATCGTTAAAGCCGTGTCCGCCTCCAAGGAGCGGAGCGGCGTGTCTCTGGCCGCCGTCAAGAAGAGCCTGGCTGCCGAAGGCTACGACGTGGACAAGAACAAGACCCGCGTCAAGATCGCCATCAAGAAGCTGGTGGAAAAAGGCGATCTGGTCCAGACCAAGGGGACCGGGGCCTCCGGCTCCTTCAAGGTCGCCAAGAAGGCAGAAAAGGCCAAGAAGCCGGCTGCCAAGAAAGCAGCTCCGAAAGCCAAGAAGCCCGCTGCTAAGAAAGTCACCAAGAGCCCGAAGAAGAAGCCTGTAGCCAAGAAGGCTGCAGCTAAAAAGCCAGTAGCCGCTAAGAAATCCCCGAAGAAGGCGAAGAAGCCCGCAGCGGTCAAGAAAGCAGCTAAGAGCCCCAAGAAGCCGACCAAGAGTCCCAAGAAGGTGGCGAAGAAGCCCGCTGCTGCCAAGAAACCTGCCGCGAAGAAGACTGCCAAGCCCAAAGTCAAGACTGCAGCTAAGAAAGCAGCACCGAAGAAGAAGTAAGCTTCCGGCTTTACTTTACCCAAAAGGCTCTTTTAAGAGCCACCCACAACCTTCATGAAAGAGCATCTCCTTTTTTAAATTTTATGACAAACTATAAGCCTATCAATTGATATCAGAGGTTGATGTGGCAGATTAACCCCCCCCCCCCACACACACACCAGAAAAGCACTTGAGTTACATTTTCGATCAACTGGCCACAATGTTTACTGCTTCTCTGTTAACTGCTGGTTATTTCTTTGTAGATTAGAGACAAAGTAACTGCAGATAAGTGACACTATGTGACTTAGTTGTATACATTGTACAGTGTTGATACTTCTTCATTACATAGTGTGACGAGTGAAGAGATCAGTACTTTGTTGTTGATACTTTTTAATCCTCTGGAATCATGACAGGTTTGACTTTGATGCTTTGGGCTGCTGCTCATTTCCCACTCTGCACCTTTTCTGTTTCCTCTACTTTTCTCTTTAGATTATTCTACACAGATCCATCCACATAAACCAACCATAAATACATATGAATGCTAGAATGTTTTCATGTAAATACAGCTTGTATACTTATTTATAAATTGTATGTATTTTTTAATAAATCATAAATCCATGTGTTTTTCATTCTTAAAAATCCTCTCAGTGTGTTTATATTCTATTACTGTGTTACTTTAACTATTAGCTACTAATTATTACATATTACTTAATTGTTTTTGTTCATCGTGTTTTAATGTCTTATATTGGCTTGTATTTTTATCATGATTTTGCTGGTTATCTTTTCCATATGAGTGAAAAAAGTAATTGAAAATAGTAAAAGCCTTTCTGCCGCCGTTAGACTCAGCTGCTGTGGAGGAGCTTTGAATTGTGGTTTAGTGGTTTAGTTTGAATTTTGGGCGGGCTTTCCAAAGCGCTTCCTCCAATAGGCCGAGTTGATCTGATGAAGCTCGCGCCTCTCCTCGGGCAGGCCAATCAGCGTGTAGCAGCGCTCCGGCGTCGGCTATATAAAGCCGACATTCACTCTCAAGCGACATATTTTCTTCTGCCGTAAAGAAGGAAGAGCTGAGCTTTGAGCCATGGCCAGAACCAAGCAGACCGCCCGTAAATCCACCGGAGGAAAAGCTCCCAGGAAGCAGCTCGCCACCAAGGCTGCCAGGAAAAGCGCCCCGGCCACCGGCGGCGTCAAGAAGCCCCACCGTTACAGGCCCGGTACCGTGGCTCTCAGAGAGATCCGGCGCTACCAGAAATCCACTGAGCTGCTCATCCGCAAGCTGCCCTTCCAGCGCCTGGTCAGAGAAATCGCTCAGGATTTCAAGACTGACCTGCGCTTCCAGAGCTCCGCTGTCATGGCTCTGCAGGAGGCCAGCGAGGCTTACCTGGTCGGCCTCTTTGAGGACACCAACCTGTGCGCCATACACGCCAAGAGGGTCACCATCATGCCCAAGGACATACAGCTGGCCCGCCGCATCCGCGGAGAGCGAGCTTAAACCCCCTGGAGACCACCGACACAACGGCTCTTTTAAGAGCCACCTCCATGTTCACTACAAGAGTTTATTCCACTGCAACAAAACCATTACAGTGAAAGTCAATCCATAATTTATTTCCCAGCTCTTCTCACCTTGTCACTTGTATTTCCAACCAATATTTACCATCTAACCAGCTCATTGGCTGTGACATTTGATATAATCGCTTATTATTGTTATTTTCCTGCCATGTGATGATGAAACGAAAAACATTACAACAGTTAATGTTTCAGGGCACAACATGCTCTATACGCTGATAACTGGGTAACGACGAGAAGGCGATTAAAAACAAGGGAGTTTAAAACAGGTATGCCTAAATTGTGGAAGATCAATTTCGTCTGCTAATTTTATTTTATGTATTTATTTTGATTTGTATTAAATTAGTATGGGGGGGGGGGGGTTGTAGGTGTATGACTGTTGCCATTTACCATTATTATTTGATTAATGTGCTAAATTATTCCAGCATTAAAGAGTGCACTTGTTATTTGTAACTAATAACATGAAAAACACAAGATCACAAAAAAACATTAAAACGAAAGTAGTTTTACATAAAGTGAATGCACTCTGAAGTATATTAGCCACTAATTAGGTGCAAAAAAACTTTGTGTAAACTCCTGAAATCTGAATTTGATACTCTGCTCTTCATTCATTTTCTATGACCTGAAACAACACGGATGTGCTAAATTTGAATGAAACAGCTTCTCTTCACTAAAAATTGTGAACGTGATATTTCTGTGTTGTTCTGGCCAGTGTGGAGGATGTTATGGCAATCTGATAAAAGAAACCATGTTTATGACAGTGAAATGTTTTAAAGAGTTAATCCATCACATGTGAAACATGTTTTTGAGTTCTGAGAATCTTTATGACTTTTATCATAGAAATGTGACTTTAAACTCAGAACGCTGAGATTAATCTCAGAAATAAAATCAATTGTTCATGTGGCTCTAATCCTCTCTGTAAACTTTAGTCAGTTTGTCAAGAGACGTTTTATTTTGAAAATCCAACACACGACACAGCGGAAGTGTTATTTGCTGTGTTAACTTGACACCAGCTTTTTTCTGATTGGACGACGATTTTGAAGCTCAAACTGACCAATGAACAAGCAGCTCGAGGGAGATATAAACCGGCTCCCGACAGCTGCAACACATTCATTGATTTTCTAATCACAAGAAATTAACTGAAATGTCTGGACGTGGTAAAACAGGCGGCAAGGCTCGCGCCAAGGCAAAGACCCGCTCCTCTCGTGCCGGTCTTCAGTTCCCGGTCGGCCGTGTTCACAGGCTGCTGCGCAAAGGAAACTACGCCGAGCGCGTCGGTGCCGGAGCCCCGGTGTATCTGGCGGCGGTGCTCGAGTACCTGACCGCTGAGATCCTGGAGTTGGCCGGCAACGCCGCTCGCGACAACAAGAAGACCCGTATCATCCCCCGTCACCTGCAGCTGGCCGTCCGCAACGACGAGGAGCTCAACAAGCTGCTGGGCGGAGTCACCATCGCTCAGGGCGGCGTGCTGCCCAACATCCAGGCGGTGCTGCTGCCCAAGAAGACCGAGAAGCCCGCCAAGAAGTAAACTCACCAGCTTCTCCACACACAAACAAAGGCTCTTTTAAGAGCCACACAAACACGTAACAAGAGTTTTCCGGATTAATGTTGAATCTTGAACGTCAATTCCTGTACTTGTGCAGGTTGGCCTTGCTTTATACTAGATGACTAACATCTAATGTTCAATCTTGGTAATGCTGTAATGAGCCTAAAAGTTACATTTCCTTTAAAGGAGCTGCAAGTTAACATCAGTGTATACAACCACCAATGCTCACTGCATACTTCAGTATTCAACTCCCACCTCTTCACCCCCCCCCACACACACGCACACCATTTCTGTTTTTGCTCCAGCAAACATGTCAATCAGGAGCAGACAGTAGTGTAGAAGGAAAGTGTCAGAATAGAGTAGTATGGTGATAATATCAATCAGAATTCTTTATTTTGCCAAGTATGTTTGCACATACAAGGAAAGTGACTTGGTGTGGTTGGTGCATAAGGTACATAGACACAATAAGCAAAGAAGTTTACAATATAAGCAAAATATATACAAAATACAAAAAATAGCAAAATATTAACAACATGTATATGTTGTATTGCACATGTTAATTGTAAATTGTATGGTGAGGTAGGAGATGTTGGTGTTGCAGGAACAACAGTGAGTGTGTGTGTGAGTGTGTGAGTGTTTGTGTGTGTGAGTGTTTGTGTACAGTATGTGTGCAATGTTGTTTGGGATGGCTATTCTGTGGGTGAGTATGGGGGAGGAGGAGTAGGAGAAAATCCCTGATCTGGGCCTTTCACTCCTGCTTTTTTCCTTCCCCTTTGGGATGTGGAGACTGGACATTAATGTAGTGTAGTGTCTATGGGGGGAGGGGATAAGGGGCCATGACAGTGGGGGGTCCCGGGCCTTGTTGATGAGGCCAGCTGCAGACAGGAAGAAACCGTTCTTGTGGCATGAGGTTTTGGTCCTGATGGACCTCAGCCTCCTGCCAGAGGGGAGTGTTTCAAAAAGTTTGTGTCCAGGGTGGGAGGGGTCGGTCAGTTGTACTGGCAAGAGCCTTTCTGAATCCTGCCTGGTGGACCCCCAAAACTCCTAAGGCATCGAAGTGGCTTTGGAGCCTGTCGGCCAACACTCTTTCCAGAAGTTTGCCAAGGTTACTCAGGAGGCTGATAGGCCTGTAACTGACAGGCAGGTGGGGATCTTTGTGTGGTTTGGGGACCATAGACACTAAGGCTGATTTCCAAGGCTTTGGGAAATAACCAACATGGAGGCAAAGGGTATAGAGGTCTGCAAGTACAGCCAGGAACTCTGCTGATGCTTCTTTGATAAGCCGATTGTCCACTGTATCTTCACCAGGGGCTTTCACTTTGAGCTTCTTAAAATGCTCCTGGAGTTCCGTTATTGTGACCACTTTGATTAGAGGATGATTGATTTCTGTATTTCCTAGGGGTAGATGGGTAGGCAGACAAACCTGTCGCTCTACTATTTCCTTCCACTCTGGATCCAACAAGGGGTCATCTGGACATGAATGTACATTTTGCAGGTGCTCTTTAAAAACATGTGCTTTTTCCTTTTTCTTCCTCGACCATTTGGCCATTATGTCTTAACACTGTAATTCTTGAGTGTTTTTTCTTTCCATTAAGCTGATGGATTTTCTGCCAAAATGTTTTAGGATTTGGGTCATTGTTTAAATCCGTATAAAACCTGTTCCATGTTTTTTCTCGTTCCTTCCTGATTGCTTTCCGTATTTGTGTTTGTAGTTGGTTGATTTTTTGTTTGATCTCTGGAGACCTTGTTTTCACTTTACTGGTCGTGCAGTGTCTCTTTAAGCTGCAGGAGAGGCTGCACCGCCCCGCACAGCGCGCGCTTCATGCTTCACTCACGTCCTCAGATCAGCTTTATATAAGAGCTCGGTGGGGCGGTTGGTATCAGTTTTTTCTTGACTTTGAAAGGCAACACGATGAGTGGAAGAGGCAAAGGAGGAAAGGGACTCGGTAAAGGAGGCGCCAAGCGGCACCGTAAAGTCCTCCGTGATAACATCCAGGGAATCACCAAACCCGCCATCCGCCGTCTGGCTCGCCGCGGCGGAGTCAAGCGCATCTCCGGTCTCATCTACGAGGAGACCCGCGGGGTGCTCAAGGTCTTCCTGGAGAACGTCATCCGTGATGCCGTCACCTACACCGAGCACGCCAAGAGAAAGACCGTCACCGCCATGGATGTGGTGTATGCTCTGAAGAGGCAGGGCCGCACTCTGTACGGCTTCGGAGGTTAACGCCATTTACCGGACAACATCAAACACAAAGGCTCTTTTAAGAGCCGCCCACTGCTTTAAAAAGAGTCGATCCTTATTTACACTTCTCATGTTAAAAGTCTTTGTCTACAATAGCCTCAGCTGTGGTACAAAACCTGAAGACAAAAATATGCTGTTTCTCATAATGGAGAGGTATCAGACCGTGTTTTGTCTCTTTTCCGCACTGTCCAACACTGAATCAGTTTATTTGACTTATTACATGTGCATACAGAGAACAAACCACGTGTCTACTCCAATTCACTCAATCATTATTTATTTACACGTGTTAAAACGCTGTGGATGAACTTCAACACCAGAGAACAACAATCTCACTAGTTGAAGTCTCATTGATATTAACTGAATCTGTATTTATAACAGTTCAGCCCCCCTGCACTGATTGAGCATTCATGCTGTTCCAGTTCCCAGTATGTGGAGTCACCATCCCATCTGCTACACTACTATACAAGCTACACTATCAACAGCAATAATAATAATAATAATATATCATGCCATAGGAAATCTTCCAGCTGCAGTAGGAACATATGTGTTCTGGTTCCATGGTGTAATGGTTAGCACTCTGGACTCTGAATCCAGCGATCCGAGTTCAAATCTCGGTGGAACCTGATTTTCAGTTTAGTTCATGAATCTGAATCTATGATCTAAATCCCTTTGGTGCAGAAATAGATAGTGGTTGATGTGAAAGTTGGTAAAAAATACAGAATTTGTATTCTTGTGCGGGTGTGCAGAGGTACTACAAACCAGACTCCCATCTTCCCATCTACACATGAACCACTGAGCACACTAACGCTTCAGTAAAGCTTGCAAACACACCGTGTACTTTCAAATGTGTGTATTATGGCAAATGTTTTTGAAGCTGATAGGAATGTGGAAGCCCGCGCGTGGTTGCCAATGACAAAGTCAAAGTGGAAGAGACATAGAAATAGAATAGATAGAAACGCATGAGTATCATAGTAATCTCTTCAACAAACTCATGATTTCATCATGAAAACGCAAAGACTTTATCAATTTCATGCTCAGATGCTGCGTTGCTGCGTTTTTTGTAGTAATCTTCAGCAGCCGAACAACTACACGGTCGTATGCCTAGTTACTTGACTGGGCATATCAGTTCTACCCATTCTAGTTCTGTGGGAGAGAGGTCCTTGTTCAGCGCATGCCCAGAGTGATTGCAAAACTCAACCAATCGTATAGGAGGAACAGCACAGCTTCATTTGCATCAGCTGCCCCCAAAACCATCCGCTCTGCTCCTCTCAGCTCATTCTCTGCTTTGAAGTACCGAGATCTCGTCATGCCTGAACCCGCCAAGTCAGCGCCCAAGAAGGGCTCCAAGAAAGCCGTGACCAAGACCGCCGGCAAGGGCGGCAAGAAGCGCAGAAAGACCAGGAAGGAGAGCTACGCCATCTACGTGTACAAGGTGCTGAAGCAGGTCCATCCCGACACCGGCATCTCCTCCAAAGCCATGGTCATCATGAACTCTTTTGTCAGCGACATCTTCGAGCGCATCGCCGGTGAGTCGTCTCGCCTGGCTCACTACAACAAGCGCTCCACCATCACCTCCAGGGAGATCCAGACCGCCGTCCGCCTGCTGCTGCCCGGTGAGCTGGCCAAGCACGCCGTGTCCGAGGGCACTAAGGCGGTCACCAAGTACACCAGCTCCAAGTAAACCGCCTGGAGCCACATCCACCCAAAGGCCCTTTTAAGGGCCACACACTAATTCAACAAAGAGTTGATTCACTCACATTTCGTATGGGGAAATCTGTTTCCCTAGATCTAAAATTGTATTGCTCTTTACACTGGTTGGGAGACACATCAAAGCATTTCGAGGTGTAAACACATTTTTCATGGTGACACATTTTGCTCTCCATCACTTACAATAAATCACAAGTCTATATTAACAGATTTCATGAAGCATCTGTCTTTTCCACTCCCCACTATGTGAAGGGACCATTCCATATGCAATTCTAACTAAACACATAAGTAATATGCTGTATGAAAGCGTGACATGCTCAAGCAAAGATAGCAGGGTCAGTTTGTGTTGAGGTGGCCAGACAATGTGGCCTTAAGAGCCACATCATTGTTCAAGCTGTTTCACAGTCCTGGGGCCAGATGCATAAAGATAAACCCAGACTTAGACTTAAATGTGACCTTGAGTCAAACTTGCTATAGACACTTATGTTTACCTGTTCCTGCTAGTTCTTGATTGTTGTACATCTCTAATGGTTTGTTTCTGTCTCCAAAGACTCTCTCTTCTTCAGGTCCTTTCCAAAAACCAAAGATGCCATCCTTTATGAAAACGCTTCAGTATTTAAACTTGCTCTGACAGTAGCTGCCATAGCAACACAATTCTTAACTCAAGAATAGCCAGGGGAAGGTGGCTATATTTCCTACCTCAAAATAAGTCAGTCGTCATATTTAAGTAACAGACAGAATTAACCTAGTCCAACCTGAGAATCTAAGACCAGTCTAAGGTTTAGACTAGTCTTAACTAGCTTTATGCAACTGGCCCCAGAAAGCATTGTTTTGTATTCCGTAGAACCATTTGCTGCTTAGACTTCGCCTTCTAACAGCTTCACGTCAGTTAAACATTACAACTTTGAGTCTCACACTCCAAACGCTACTCATTTTCATGGCAACATGATGAAAGATCAAACTTCTGTTTAATGCTTGAGATTACTATAATAAATCAGTAACATACCTTGTAACAGTCGCAGATATGCCTACTGTGCTTTTGGAACATAGTTTGGTTGCAGTGACGGATTGGGTCACTGGGTGGCGCTCCTCGTTTTTACTGAGAGTTACAGTCACAGGTTGAGTACTACTCCCAGTCTGTCTCCCGACGAGTAGCTTGTGTCTTCAGTAACGATTTGGTACGTGTTAAACTATATCAATCTACATGTATGTTGAGAGATTATAGTGCCGTAGAGACCAGGCAAGTGGTTGACAAGTATAGGTGAATAAAGTGTGTGAAATCCCAATACTGACGTCACCTGGCTCTGTCATGCTATCTTGGAGCAACCTAAAGCTAATGTAAGCTAAGACACGACCAAGCACGTTACAACCTTTCTTCACGCCATTCACTATTGATTGACTTACCAGTTCAGCTACTGTAGCTTTACCTTTCTATAATTAACTATGGCTCTAATTTCAGTCCGGGCAAGGATTTCTTGAGTTGGACTATAACGGAGTCCATTTATCCGTTCATATCCTCCTTCCTTCCAGCTGAATGTTCCTCAGTGTCTCCATCAGTCTGAGCAGAGATTCCTCTCTGCCTCCATAAAGCTCTGAGAGAGAAAACAGATTCCTCCCCGTCGGGGAATTGAACCCCGGTCTCCCGCGTGACAGGCGGGGATACTCACCACTATACTAACGAGGAGAGGTGCTGAAAGATAGGACCATGTCACGTGGTAGAGACACTTGAGGGAGCACTTCCTACGGAAGTTCTAAAACACTACGGATGCGATATATTTTTGGCCACAACGTGGGAGTCTATGGGCTGGTGGCGCTGTTCCCTCTTTTTCCGGCTAGTTGGCAGTTAGGTACTTCTTGGCTAGTTAGAGAAACACTAGGCCTCTGTGATATGGGAATATGACAAAGAAATGAAATAAAAAAGTTTAAATGTTTAACTCAACTGGTACTTGGATAGTTCTAAAGAGATTATATAGGAGAGGAAAAGGATAATTTGAACCAGGAGGAGACACCTGGCTTCCACTTTTTCCATCCAACCATATCTGCTTATCCATCCTTCATGGAGCAGAACAGGCTGTTGTGGCCTCATCATCTCTTCATGACGGTAACTGACAGTGAATCAGAATCTGCTGCGACTGCTTTCATTTTACTCTGATTTAGCTCGCTTCTTCACATCATTCAAAGCTCCTAGAGGATCAAATAAGGATCACGATCGGATCGGATGAGACACAAAGGCTGAAAACCTTAGCTAAAACTGCCTAAAAGCATTTGCATTCAGTCTCTATGGGAGTTCTAAAACACTACTGTGTCTCTCTGTGTCCAGACAGACATCAGATCAGATGAGACAGAAGACTGAAAACCACAATTTGTTCCTGTGTAGGCCCTTATGTGGAGCTACAAGCTTCTTTCTTTCTTTCTGAAAGTAAAATATAGCCTAGGCGTATCTAAAAAAATAAATAGGCCTACATGCTACGGTATACTTTTGAATGCAGCGCAATGCACTTAACATTATAGGTAAACACAAATGATGCATAAAAATAATGATATGCATAAAAAGACAAACAAAAGGGAATTTAACAATAAAAACACAAGACACAATAAAACCAGAGATGGAATAACAGAATAAAGAGGAACAATACAATTTTACTACTAAAACTACATCCATTTGCGATATTTAAACATATGTAGGTAAGCCTAACCTAGATCATATTTGTTTAGGCTATGCATGGATGAAGAAAATTAAATATATAAATGTTATTAGGATATTTTGCAATTTATAGGACTACATTTATTTGCTTATTGTTTGAACAGCCTACAGGTTGCTTTATGTCCTCCGAGTGTTGTTATGATTAGGCCTCATGTCCTTTGAGAATTGTTGTTAGTGTATCTAAAATAATCATTATTGTCAGTATATGTTAAATTGTGATTTTCTGGAAGCTGCTGCGTCTGCCTGAGTACTAATAAGATTCACCTGCGAGTGACGGATTCAGTTTTTTGCCTAAAATAAATTAATTGGAGTGCTGTCCTGGATCCTTATGTTACACATTTTTCGAGGACTCAGCACTCACATAAATGACTGAAAGATTCAAGTGAGGGTTGGGGTTTTTTTTGTAAATTGCTCAAAATTACATCTTTCCGATCCATAAAAACCACAGTTACGGTGTAGTTACCGTGCGAGACACTCCGGCAGGTAACGTTAGATATCGTTTTTATGGGATAAAAATTTGTCCGCTAGATTTGTGTGTTTTTTTGCAACAGAATTCATAAACTTGTTTTAAAGACTCCTGAGAAATGTTTTAAACAGCTAAAAAGAGCATAGTTCACCAGCTCGATCGTCTTCTTCTGTTGAGTTTTATGGCGGTTGGCATCCATAAGTGTTGCATTACCGCCATCTGCTGGATTGTAATAGCTTCACAGCGCAAACTCATAGCTCGATCAAAGAGAGCTCGATCGACTGGTTGAGCCTGCTGGGTCTGTAATACTGTTCATTCACCAATCAGAGGCTTTAACCCGCCCCCTGACTTTTGATTACAATTACAATTTCACATTTGGCAGACGCTTTTATCCAAAGTGACTTACACATGAGCTTTTCATACAACACAAGCAAGGTTCTAGTTAGGAGAGAACGAGAGTAAGTGCTATAAAGCTAAGTTCTGGTCCAATAGGACATAGGTGCTACAAGGCAGTGCTATGAGGCAATGCATAGAGTGCATAGAGGCAACATTTTTTTTGGTTTGGTTACACGGGCCATTAGGTGAGAAGGTATTCGCTAAAGAGCTGGGTCTTTAGCCTTTTCTTAAGGATTGAGAGGGACTCTGTGGATCGAATGGAGTTTGGTAACTCGTTCCACCACCGAGGAACCACAGAAGAAGAGTCTGGCTAGAGACTTAGGGCCTTGCTGTGGTGGCAGCATCAGGCGCCGCTCCTTGGCAGAGCGTAGTGATGGATGAAGTTGACAGATTTATTTATTTCGCTGCAGCAAGTTACACTATGGAAAAATGAAAGTATATATAAATAAATAAATACAATTATAAATAGATAAATAAATGTGTGAATAAATGAATAAGTAAATAAATAAATTAATATACGAATGAATAAATAAATATACACGTGTAAATAAATAAATAAATAAATAAATAAATAAATAAATACATAAATAAATTTAACATTGATATATTTAATGTCTCATTTAATTTGTGATTTATTTATTTATGGTGACAATTAAGCATTAAATCGCATAATTGTATTTATTCATTTATTTAAGCATTTTATTATATAATTATATATTTATTAAGCATTAAATTATATAATTGTTTATTTATTCATTTATTTAAGCATTTGGTTATATAATTATACATTTATTCATTTATTTAAGAATTTAATTATATAATTATTTATGTATTTATATATATAGCTTTGGCCCTTAAAACCCTCCATACGTTTTATCTGGTTTTGTGCACCGCTTATTTACTCAGTAGCACTTTCAGATTAACCTGTAATGAAAAGTGCATTACAAATAAAATGTATTATTATTATTATTAGTATTATTATTATTATAACACCAAGCCCCTGTAATAAGGAAATACCACAATGAAAATGGAAATACCTGATGATGATTTTGATGACGTATTTCTATCTCCTATATTTTACTAAACTTGGTTAGGCCGTTTTGTGTGCGTATTAAACTCTGATTTTAGAGAAGTGCTATGTTGTATTATGCTAAATAAAATTGGAAAGTGTTTTGTAGAGATCAGACAGGAGAGGAAGAACCAGGAGGAGAAACTTTTTCTTCTGTCTTTTAATACAACTTTTAATCTGCTCAAGTTCTCCAGATTCAACCGTGTCTGCTTTGATTTTATTCAGAGAGTTAGTTGGCTGTCCAGATCATTCAAAGCTCCTACATCAGTGATTCTCAACCTTTTTCATATCAATTTAGTCCACATTAGAGCCACAGACCCTCATCTGATGAGATTTTGTCTCTCAGAGCCAAATCTGAGAATATTTTTGTTAGATATGATTTTGTCCAGAACTCCATGACTATCTGTATTGTTGGTAGAGAAATAACAGAGAAACTATGATTAAAACATGAATTCTAAGAGATAAAAAAAACATAAAAACAATGATATGCATAAAAATACAAACAAAGGGGAATTTAACAATAAAAACATGATACACAATAAACAGAAATGGAATAACATTCACTCTGTTCATGCCTTGCAGCAGGATTCTAAATTCCAGTGGGTTTGTGGTTCTTGCTCCATTGAAATCTATGAGAGAATCAGGGAAAACTCCGTTTTAAGCAAAAGGAAAATTATCTATCGACTAAGAAAGAAGTTAGTGTGCAGTTATGTTATGCTGCTATGTGTTATAAACCATTATTTGAAGGAAAGGTTCCATTTAGTGTAACCTTTGTTTGTTTGGATGTGTATATATATATATATAAACTCAAGTTTTTATAGAGTTTTATCTCACCTGAAGATGTTGTGCCAGTGAGCTCCTGTCAGCTCTCTGAAAGACTGTTTTGGTGTTTTTCATTATTGACTACCTGCTTTGTGTTAGCCTACCTGCTGATGTTCTGAAGTGTAAACTTGGGTAACACTTTCAGTTACAATTATTTTTTGTAGGTTTAAATTGCTGGGGTCAATTTGACCCCAAACATAAGAGATTTCTATTTATTTTTAACATAATCGGAGGGTTAAGTGTCATTAATCATGACTGCAGCATTCACCGGAGCCAGAAAGAAAACTCCTCAGGAACAATCTCTCACAGGAAGTCACCGGCAGATCAGTGTGTTTACTGACACCAAACAATCCGCCGATTAAAACAAAACTAATCACACCAATGCAGTACTTTCACTTTTATTCCCTCGTCAGACATTTCTGCTTACTGGACAACTAGTGCTGTTTGGAATGTGAAGCATATTAAACCATTTTACGAGACGAAATGTGAAGAAAACCCGCTGCGAGCCGAACACTGTGCCGGTGTATCAGAGAGGTTTGAAGCTTCCCTGAATAAAACGAAAGTCTCCTCAGCGCTAAACATGACGTCATCCCGAGAGGAAATAAGTTTTGTCACTGCTCCAATAACAGTTCCACTTGAAAACTGCTCCGATCTGCGTCTTTTATCTGTAAAAGGTGGAGGAGAAAACACAAGTTTCGCCACATCTGAGCTGCACAGGGAGCGGCTGTGTGTATTGAGTCTACACGGTCCTCATGCTGTGTATAAGTCCCGCCTCTTGCTCTGCGTCGACAAACAGTCCAGTCAGACTCTGTAGAGCTGTGAGAAGCAGACCAGACTAGAAGAGAATAATGGCAGAAGTCGCTCCAGCTGCACCCGCCGCTGCCGCCCCGGCTAAAGCGGCCAAACCCGCGAAGAAGAAGGCCGTGAAGCCGAAGAAGAGCGGCCCCAGCGTCGGTGAGCTGATCGTTAAAGCCGTGTCCGCCTCCAAGGAGCGGAGCGGCGTGTCTCTGGCCGCTGTCAAGAAGAGCCTGGCTGCCGGAGGCTACGACGTGGACAAGAACAAGACCCGCGTCAAGATCGCCATCAAGAAGCTGGTGGAAAAAGGAGATCTGGTCCAGACCAAGGGGACCGGGGCCTCCGGCTCCTTCAAGGTCGCCAAGAAGACAGAAAAGGCCAAGAAGCCGGCTGCCAAGAAAGCAGCTCCGAAAGCCAAGAAGCCCGCTGCTAAGAAAGTCACCAAGAGCCCGAAGAAGAAGCCTGTAGCCAAGAAGGCTGCTGTCGCTAAGAAATCCCCCAAGAAGGAGAAGAAGCCCGCAGCGGTCAAGAAAGCAGCCAAGAGCCCCAAGAAGCCGACCAAGAGTCCCAAGAAGGTGGCGAAGAAGCCCGCTGCTGCCAACAAACCTGCCAACAAGAAGACTGCCAAGCCCAAAGTCAAGACTGCAGCTAAGAAAGCAGCACCGAAGAAGAAGTAAACGTCCAAGTGTCACGTGACCTACAAAAGGCTCTTTTAAGAGCCACCCACACATTCCAGTCAAAGAGCATCTTTACTAAATATAGCCTATATCTATTTTAGTCAATGTCCACTCGCACCAAGGTCATGCAGTGGCCAAGACGGCTAATAAGGTCAACTTTATTCTTCACATTAATGGAACTACACTGGGCACTCTGATTGTTTTCTAAATATTCAGCAACAAACAGGTCCATCTGAGACTAAATCAATAACAGAAACTGGATTTTATTACGTTTTGAAGTTTTTACTTAGGATCAAGTTTCAAACAGAAACACTGTGACTTGCAGTACATTCAGTACTGGGATCAAATCACAGACAAATGTGGAACCAAAACTCAAATGATCTCTAATAAATAGCAAATAACTTCATCTTTGGAGTCAAGGTTTACAAGAGATAAGATAGAAGATTGTACTTTATTCATCCCCTTGGGGAAGTTCAGGAAGAAGGCTTTATTGTGAACTTGAATGGAACTACACTGGGCACTCTGATTGTTTTGTGTCAAAAGCGGACAGCATGTCAGGAGAGACTGGGCATAAGCAGACAGTCCAAAGAACAGGAAAGCATCCAGGCATTACTTTTCAACCAAACACTCTTTTAGGCCAAATAAAATGTATCTGTCTGAGTGAGACAGTAGTTTGCATAGACTGAGTTTAATATCCAAACCCACACTTGCAGCAGAATAATGGAAAATGTCAGTTCAATGTGATTACTCAGGTTTAAATTACAATATGTCGTTTTTGTGCATATATCATACAATTATTGTGTCTATATAATGTTAATATATTGTATATCTATATTGTTGCGTCCATTTCTGAAGACGGCCCACTTACAGGAGCAAAATATTTTATTCATCAATATTTAATTTGATGTAGGCCTAATTATTTACCTTCATTTGGCCGGTTAATATTTCACAATGAAAGTCACTTGCTTCACTGCATCTGCTCGTAGTGTTTGATTCTTCAAACATTTAGGCTGCTGTTAATAAGCCTGTGGGTTTCATCCACAAAGAGAAGAATAATGTACCCAGGGAGGTTTACTGAGTGTTCATGTGTGTAAGCGAAGCTCTGTCTGATCCTCACGACCAAACTCTTCTTCCTTTTCAGTAAAAGCCTTTCAGTCTGTGAGACTCAGCTGCTGTGGAGGAGTGGTTCAGTTTGAACTTGAGGCGGGCTTTCCATGAGCGCCAATAGGCGATCTGCTGAGGCTCGCGCCTCTCCTCGGGCAGGCCAATCAGCGTGTAGTAGCGCTGCAGCGTCGACTATATAAAGCCGACTTTCCTTCTCATACGACATATTTTCTTCTGCCGTAAAGAAGGAAGAGCTGAACTTTGAACCATGGCCAGAACCAAGCAGACCGCCCGTAAATCCACCGGAGGAAAAGCTCCCAGGAAGCAGCTCGCCACCAAGGCTGCCAGGAAAAGCGCCCCGGCCACCGGCGGCGTCAAGAAGCCCCACCGTTACAGGCCCGGTACCGTGGCTCTCAGAGAGATCCGCCGCTACCAGAAATCCACAGAGCTGCTCATCCGCAAGCTGCCCTTCCAGCGCCTGGTCAGAGAAATCGCTCAGGATTTCAAGACCGACCTGCGCTTCCAGAGCTCCGCTGTCATGGCTCTGCAGGAGGCCAGCGAGGCTTACCTGGTCGGCCTCTTTGAGGACACCAACCTGTGCGCCATACACGCCAAGAGGGTCACCATCATGCCCAAGGACATACAGCTGGCCCGCCGCATCCGCGGAGAGCGAGCTTAAACCCCCCGCCAGACCACAGACACAACGGCTCTTTTAAGAGCCACCTCCATATTCACTACAAGAGTTTATTCCACGCCAACAAAAACATTACAGTGACAGTCAATATAATCACTTGTCTCCTAGTATGTATGTCTAAATGGTGTTCTACACAACTAACATTCACATCATGTCACTTGTATTTCCAATGTTCACCATACCCAGCTCATGGCTGACACATGGCTGTGACATTTGATCATAATCACCTTATTATGTCAGTTACTTCAAAGCTGGGAGGAATAGGTGAAAAAGTTTTCAACACATCAGTGTGGAGCTTAAATAGACAATGTTGACGTCTGATTTTATTTTGTTTTGTATGAAATAAGTATGGGTGGGGGGGGGGGGTGAGATTGGGATTGGACAACAGCTGGAGCTTTGCAGGTGTATGACTGTTGCCATTTACCATTATTATTTATATTAAAACGAAAGTAGTTTTACATAAAGTGAATGCACTCTGGAGTATATTAGCCACTAATTAGGTGCAAAATGTCATAAAAAAACCTTTGTGTAAACTCCTGAAATCTGAATTTGATACTCTTGATGCTCTTTTCTATGACCTGAAACAACACAGATGTGCTAAATTTGAATGAAACAGCTTCTCTTCACTAAAAATTGTGAACGTGATATTTCTGTGTTGTGCTGGCCAGTGTGGAGGATGTTATGGCAATCTGATAAAAGAAACCATGTTTATGACAGTAAAATGTTAAAGAGTTAATCCATCACATGTGAAACATGTTTTTGAGTTCTGAGAATCTTTATGACTTTATTTGACTTTAAATTTAGAACACTGAGATTAATTTTAGGAATGAAATAAATTGTTCACGTGGCTCTAATCCTCTCTGTAAACTTTAGTCAGTTTGTCAAGAGACGTTTTATTTTGAAAATCCAAGTCACGACACATGTACAGTGTGATGTGGTTCCATGGTGTAATGGTTAGCACTCTGGACTCTGAATCCAGCGATCCGAGTTCAAATCTCGGTGGAACCTGATTTTCAGTTTAGTTCATGAATCAGAATCTAGAATCTCAATCCCTTTGGTGCAGAAATAGATAGTGGTTGATGTGAAAGTTGATAAAAATACAGATGTATTCTTGTGCGGCTGCGCAGAGGTACTATGTACAAACCAGACTTCCATCTTCCCATCTAAACATGAACCACTGAGCACACTAACGCTTCAGTAAAGCTTGCAAACACACCGTGTACTTTCAAATGTGTGTATTATGGCAAATGTTTTTGAAGCTGATAGGAATGTGGAAGCCCGCGCGCGGTTGCCAATGACAAAGTCTTTGTGTGGAATTGAATGATTAGAGAAATAGAAATAGAATAGATAGAAACGCATGAGTATCATAGTAATCTCTGGCATAAGACAAACAGAAGTTTGATCTTTCATCATGTTGCCATGAAAATGAGTAGCATCCAGTTTCTCTTCAGTGTGTGAGACTCAGAAAGTTGTGATGTTTAACTGACACTGACATGTTCAACAACATGATTTCATCATGAAAACGCAAAGACTTTATCAATTTCATGCTCAAATGCTGCGTTTCAAAGGTTTTTGTAGTAATCTTCAGTAGCCGAACAACTACACGGTCGTATGCCTAGTTACTTGACTGGGCATATCAGTTCTACTCATTCTAGTTCTGTGGGAGAGAGGTCCTTGTTCAGCGCATGCCCAGAGTGATTGCAAAACTCAACCAATCGTATAGGAGGAACAGCACAGCCTCATTTGCATCAGCTGCCTCCAAAACCATCCGCTCTGCTCCTCTCAACTCATTCTCTGCTGTAAAGTACCGAGATCTCGTCATGCCTGAACCCGCCAAGTCAGCGCCCAAGAAGGGCTCCAAGAAAGCCGTGACCAAGACCGCCGGCAAGGGCGGCAAGAAGCGCAGAAAGACCAGGAAGGAGAGCTACGCCATCTACGTGTACAAGGTGCTGAAGCAGGTCCATCCCGACACCGGCATCTCGTCCAAGGCCATGGGCATCATGAACTCCTTCGTCAACGACATCTTCGAGCGCATCGCCGGTGAGGCGTCTCGCCTGGCTCACTACAACAAGCGCTCCACCATCACCTCCAGGGAGATCCAGACCGCCGTCCGCCTGCTGCTGCCCGGTGAGCTGGCCAAGCACGCCGTGTCCGAGGGCACTAAGGCGGTCACCAAGTACACCAGCTCCAAGTAAACCGCCTGGAACTGCATCCACTCAAAGGTCCTTTTAAGGGCCACACACTACTTCAACTAAGAGCTTATTCACTCATTTGGTATGGAGAAATCTGTTTCCCTAGATCTAAACTTGTTTTAGAAACACTGATAAGGATAGACATCAAAACATTTCAAGGTGTTTTTTTGACACATTTTTGCTGCTGGAAACATGTATCCCTTTTGTAAGCGCTTTCGCATAAATGCTCTATGTTAATGATGCATAATTGATAACTGATTTCATATTTTTCATATATTTTAATTTCATGCAATAAATAGGCTAAATAATGTGTTTGTAAAGTTAAAATTTAAATCTGATGTGATTAAACGGATTTGTCCCATACAGTACAGGAATATACTGAGATACAGCAGTTGTTCAAAAATAGTATATAGTATTGTATGTTCAAAAATGAACATAGGCTACTGAAAAGGTCGTAGCAACTAGTACATTTGTCCATTGTTTATATTTTCACGTTTCTGTTCCGGAACTAACGTTATCTGTTTGTAGCACCACTACGACGGAATTCATTGATGGACTGTATACAATCCAGTGTGAGCGGATGTCTCATTAAGCTCTGCTATATTGCATTCAAAGTTATAATTATTGACGTCTGAAGTCAAAGCAGACGGTCAAAGAGACTTTCGAAAGATTTTCAAGGACTCAAGAACCTGTTTTCATGACAAGCGGCCAACCAGGTATTTTGTTCTACTTGTAGAATGTTTCATGTTCGCGCTAAGCGTCATTTTGTATTTTCATTTGTTTTCATGCTATGTACTGTACATACTGTTCATGTGTTTTGTACTATGTTCATTCACACATATAGTTCTCACGGCGTGACCAAGGCGTGGATGCATCAGAAAACAAGACGTGCCCAAACAATAAACGCCCGTTTCAAAGAACCGACCTGTGTCTGTGTTGTGAAGAGAGCCACACCTTTAGTGTATCTCTATTTACCTTTGGTCTAAACTAACTCTCCATCACTGACAGTAAATCACATGTCTGTATTAACATTTGCAGATTAGAAGCTCCATAGATTTCATGATGCATCTGTCTTTTCCACTCTCCAGTATGTGAAGGGACCATTCCTTATGCAATTCTTACTAAACACATCTGATATGACAGTAATATATATCACGCTGTATATGAAAGCATGACAAGCTCCAGCAAAGATAGCAGGGTCAGTTTGTGTTGTGGTGGCCAGACAATGTGGCCTGAAGAGCCACATTATCTGTCATTGTTCAAGCTGTTGTTTCACAGTCCAGAAAGCATTTTGTTTTTATTCCGAAGACTTGACGATTTACCAGTTCAGCTACTGTCGCTTTACCGTTCTATAATTAACTATGGCTCTAATTTCTGTCAGGTCAAGGATTTCTTGAGTTGGACTATAACAGAGTCCATTTATCCGTTCATACCCTCCTTCTTTCCAGCTGAATGTTCCTCAGTGTCTCCATCAGTCTGAGCTCAGATTCCTCTCTGCCTCCATAAAGCTCTGAGAGAGAAAACAGATTTCTCCCCGTCGGGGAATTGAACCCCGGTCTCCCGCGTGACAGGCGGGGATACTCACCACTATACTAACGAGGATTGAAAATACAAAATATTTACAGCACATTTCCACCTACCTATATTATCATTCTGGTGTAAGTGGTTTCATTTGTGATTAATTCTGCTCATTTAGTTTGCAATATTGCTCTTTTAATTTTCTGTTGATACAGACATGTGATGATGATCATTACTCTTCCCTAGCAGCTATATTAACCTGAGTTAATATGTATATAGATACAGATTTACAGATATGAAACAGTATTTTGCTAATATTATTTTGGTTAACACTATTCCGTTCCATTTGATTCTATATTATTTATACCGCTAGAGTCTCAGTTCTCAGTTCTGTTGTATTTGAGCAGTGAGCTGCGCCTGTCTTCATACAAGAAGTGAAGTGCAAATGATAAAAAACATCAGATATCATGAACACAGAATGGAGGCGTCACTCAGACAGACAGCAGATTTTAACTCTGTCTTCAGGCAGAGAGCGAGTTGTGTCTTTATCCATCAGAGTAGAACAGACTTCTTCAGATTCTACTCTGTTTCTATTCTCCCTGACTTCTATGCAGCTGCTGTCTGAATCCTTCAGATCTCCACAGGATGAAATAAAGAGTGTTTCCGCCCGGTTTCGAACCGGGGACCTTTCGCGTGTGAGGCGAACGTGATAACCACTACACTACGGAAACCGATGACGTGTATCAGCTGTTTGCTGACAGAAGTGACGTCAACAAGCTACGGAAGGACGAACGTCTGTATGTTCAAACTGTTTCCATCACCCAACGGATCAACTCGTGTTTTCAGCCTCTGTCTCATCTGGTCTGATCTGATCCTCTGAACACAGACTGCATCGGGACTCCAGTGAAATCTGTGCATGAGTTTCCGTAGTGTAGTGGTTATCACGTTCGCCTCACACGCGAAAGGTCCCCGGTTCGAAACCGGGCGGAAACATCTTTATTTCTCTGCTCTAAAGCCAAACAAGTGTCTGATCAGTCAAAGCTCCTCTGTGCTTCTGCATGGTGAGGAGGCGGAGGGAAATGTAAGAACTCAGTGATTCTGTCAGATCCAACAGACTCAACAAAGCTGTATGTTACCTACTCTGTACATTCATAAACAATTCATTCATGTCACATGCACATGGGACACTCAGGAGGAGAGGTGGGATTGCTTGGGGTCTGGAATGGCAAAAGAAAACATTATTATACACAGACCACATACATGTACATACAATTTATTCAAAGTTCAGGGCAGTGGGGACACTGGTAATTCAGAGGTTGTGGGAACACAGTTCTTAGACAAAAGAAACAAACTGAGTGCACCAGTCCTAATCATACACAGATTGGTAATTAGGGGAAGTGGCAGGTGAAAGTTCAAGTGGGAGGGTGTAGAGGATCATGGGAAACAGAGTTCTATAGGGGAAGTAACTCTTTTCTACATCAACTGTTGAGAAACTCATATTTTCTGTGCATGAAAGTAGAGCCTCTCCACACCTTAACTCCATGCTCATCTTTTATTTTTATGCATAAGACAGACAATGTTTCAATCCATGGTGGATCTTCATCAGGTCAAACTAAGAGGGCCCTTGTCCACACCCATATATAAAAGGCAGTAGGTCACCTGGTACATTATGTCACTACAGGTAGAGACCAACAGGTATGGGATTGAAATTCAGTGAACGGTATCACTCCAAAGAAAAATTGTACACATTGTAATATAATCTTAAACATTAATCACCAAGTCAAGTCAAGTTTATTCATATAGCCCTTTGTCACAAGCATGTCTCAGAGGACTTTACAGAGAGTGTGTCTAGCTAGGTCTAACTAAACACAATCAATGGTGAACAAAGTTATGTAAGACAAACATAGCAAAAAAAACACAGGTAGGCAAGAGCAGATTTAGCAAGACAAACAATCTGCCTATTCTACAGCCTAACCTACCCGGCACCCCAGCCTTAGACCCTAAATGCACACAAGGAAAAACTCCCAAGAAAAACCTTAGTAGGAAAACTTGGAAGAAACCTTGGGTGGGCAAATAGGGATCCCCCCCGGGACGGCTTATCGTGCAATAGGTGCCGGGCAAAACATTGACAGAGTCATGGGCAACAATAATGACAGAAACAAAACAGAGAGAAACCAAAAGAGGGGGGGGGGGCGTCCAGGTGAGAACAGCGGCAGGGAAGAGCAGGGTGGCACTGACGATGAAGAGCCAGGGCAGCACCCGTCACTGCCAGGTAGAACACTGACCTGGAGTCAGAGAAGAGGAGAGAGAGAGAGAGGACACGAGGCCGCGTACACACACACACAACACACCCAGACACACACACACCCAGACACACACACACGTACAGAGGAAGGGGAGAAAACAGCTGTGCACAGAACACACAGGGTCAGAGACACTATAGGGGGGAGCAGCATCAGGGATAGGACAAGGCCGGCACCAACGACCACTGAACTGCACCGGAGTCTGATGAGGGGAGAGAGGAAGGGGAGAGAACAGCAGCAACAGAACACACTGGAGACACGTTGGGTGGGAGCAGGACCAAGGCCGGCGCCGACGACCGCCAGGCCGGAGCAACACCTGTCCACTGGCACCAGCATCTATAGATCCACCATGGCTCAAACACGTCCTTCTTATCTTTAGATAAAAGACGAGCATGGAGTTACGGTACGCATGCTCCACTTTCAAGCCCTATAATTTGCATTAACCTCACACCTGCTGTCAATGTGCATATATGCAGTGTTGGGGAAGCTACTTTGAAAATGTAGCTATCAAGACAAATTAATTAAGTAAACTAAAACTAATTTTAAAAAGTAGTTCACTACATCCAAACTACTTTGAGAATTTGAACATTACATATCTAAATCTGAAATGTCATAGGCTATATTATAAAATGCAATAACATACCACTCTGGTCTGGAGTCAGATGTTAACGTAAGCCCCGTCCGGGACTAGCACCCACACCGGGAAATTTAGTGGCAACAACTATTGCAGCACTTTGACTTCAGGGGGGCAAGACCCTGCCTGTCTGACAAGCTTTCTGAAATCCTTGAAAGTGCCACAGTGGTCGCTAACACTACAGTTTCTTCCAGGTCTCAAAAGAACATACAGAGCTAATGTTAACATAATATGCAATTCTCTACCTGTGGAAACATTACTACAGACTCACGCCACCCACCTCACTAACGTTAGCTAGTAAGTTACTAACTAGCTACACGTTTCTAAATCCTTGACACAACTCAAGGAATCAATCAATTCAAACTGCCCCCTCAATGAGGCTTGTATCAGCCACACAATTCAGCCACGCACCACAAAATTAGCTGCTAAACCATAATCAGAGCATGGCTAAAGTCACAGTGGTTCCAGGCTAACATTACAGTACAATGAAAGTGACATGTTGATGGCTAAAGTTATGTTCGCTAATGTCACGACAAATATTCAACTGCCAGATATCCAGCCTACGATATATTAGGTGACCGCAGTAAAAACAGGTCTAACCTTGGAAATAAGACCAGGTGAAGTCGGTACCTGCTGCAGCGGGTGGAAAGATAATTTGAACCAAACTGAATGGGTGGCAAGTGGATTTCATGTAGGCGGAAGTACACGGCGTTTAAACCAAAGACTTCCCATCGAGTAAAATCCATCAATTTTCTGTCTCTTTGCTTTTCCTCAAAAAATACAATTATTATATATTATAATCAACATATTATGGTTGGATTTATTCTACCAGAATTGATACAATGACATGAAAAAAAAAGGCTCAAACCTATTGAATTGAATTTAATATTACTTCAACTTACTAGCATTCATCTTTATTATGTATATGTTGCTATTGTTTTTTAACTTAATATTAATTCACCCCGATCTCAGTTTTTACAGTGTAATGGTGAATCGATGAAGCAAGCGAGTAACCGTTTTCAACTAGTAAACTTGCTACCTGCCTCTTCACTTGTCACTGTGGGACATGTGACCTTCAGCGGGAGAAAGATCTGGCAAAGTGAGACTGGTAACCGGAGATATTTCTCTGTAGGGACGTTTTATCCATTAGTCTTTATGCACGGTTTGTCCTTAAGGGCTTCTGTTGCCCAGTAGCTTTGCTGTGTGTTTACAAAATGTGTTGTGGTTTCTGTCGCCCTCTAGTGGTCAGAAAAAATCGCTTAGTGTAGCTTTAAAAGACAAATAATTTTGCGTGTCGTCTGCATAAGAATGATGAGAGATCCCACTAATAATAATGTGTCCCAGGGAAAGCATGTAAAGGGAGAACAAAACAGGACCTAAAATAGACCCCTGGGGAACCCCACATGGCAGCAGGTGTAGTTGTAGAAACTTTTCTAGCAGAGAGGTAGGACTCAAACCATTTAAGCGCAGTCCCAGATATGCCTACACATCGATTGAGCCTGTCAATGACAGTCGTATGGTCCGCTGTGTCGAACACCGCACTGAGATGAAGTAATAGATAAGAGCATTTCCCAGCTTCAGCACTCATTCAGTGCTGTGTTTTTTTTTACGAAAACCAGACTGGAACGTGTCAAACACACTATTTTTTATGTAAAATAACTATAAGTTGATTCAAAACCTCCTTTTCAAGAACTTTGGATGTGAAAGGAAACGTAGATACGGGCCTGTAATTAGATGGAAGTCCATAACCTTAATAGCCTGGTAAGACCATCCTGATCACGTGACCTCACATTCTGTTTCGGCTATAACCTTAATGCCATTACTGCATTGTGTAAGAAGTTCAAAATGTGTGTGCAACGTCTCTGTTCATTTATTATTTTTTACACTAAATCACTGTAAACTGAGCATCAGCTAGCTAACAGCCATGTTAGCTACACACAGCTTCACACTCAGTGAAACTTTAAAACAAGGACAATTAATAAGACACTAAGTGAAAGCTGCTCATTCGCGTGTGTGTGTGTGTGTGCGTGCAGTGGTGGAAAGTAACTAAGTACATTTACTGTATTTAAGTACACTTTTGAGGTACTTGTACTTTACTTGAGTATTTCCAAATATTGTACTTTCTACTTCATTACATTTATTTCACAGCTATAGTTACTAGTTACTTTTCAGATCAATATTTTATATTTAAAACATTTGATTATCTTTATAAAATAACCATAAAATAGCATTGTTATAGATTAGACGACACAAAAGTATAGCTAAATTGTTAAGATTAGCTTCATGTTGACAACTTTAAAATGCTGCTTACATGTACATGTATGTCAATAAATCAGTATTAATATTCCAATAATTTATGAAAACTATAACTCTCTAAATGGGGGCAGTTTGCATAATGAGTACGTTTACTTTGATACTCTAAGTACATTTTGCTGCCAATACTTATGTACTTTTACTTAAGTAAGATTTTGAATGCAGGACTTTTACTTGTAATGGAGTATCTTTACATTGCTGTATTGCTACTTTTACTGAAGTAAAAGATCTCAGTATTTCTTCCACCACTGTGAGTGATTGAGTGAGCGTGTGAGAAAGAACAAAAGAACGTTAGCATCCCACTCTCGCGAGGCTAAGCGGGATCCAGCCACGTAACGTCCCCTTTGCGGAAACATCTTTTATTCATCGGAGATCAGGATTATAATGGCCGCTCGGAGTCTCTGTTGTCTCTTCTTCTGTCCTCTCGACATCGGCGGGTCGCGGAAGTTTCTGTCGTAGCGCTGAAGCCGCCGTCAGTCCAGGTGAGAGACGACGAGCGCCGAGGCTGAGCTCAGACAACACTGTACGTTACACGGTGTCCGTTCGTCACCAGCTGTTAGCATCGTGTTGTCCTCTAGCTGACACGCCAAACTGTATTCAGAAATCTGACAATGTAACGCCGTCGTGTTTATTAGGTGCCGTACACGCCTGTTAAAACACGACTTAAGACATTGTAGGAATCGATGGGAGCCGCTCTGCAATTCGGCGTAAGCCCAATACACCAAGCAGCTCTTATTGCAATAGAATGACACATTTTAGTGTTGGTTCGCCTGTGATTCCCTCAGTTCACCGAAGCACATTGTGAACGTTAGTGAGAACTCGATCCTAAAAGTTGAGGTTTTACTGAAATAATGTACTGAATCTATATGCCGAAATTACAATGAGACCCTAACGATTCGGTATGAAGTCATCATGTCCTGCCAGGTGTGCACCTTTCTATCATCACCGACCATAAACAAAACGGCATTAAATCGCCAGTTTTTTGAATGGAGTTTTGCGTACGGCTTGTATCGCGTTGTGTCCTCCATCATTGTTATGGATGCTGCTGCTGACAGTCTTATGATTTACTGGCTGTAATGTTATTGTCGGCAGCGTTGACTGTAAGGTGATTTCATTAAACGTGTCCATTTATATTACTCATTGTTCAGTAAATAATACTGCATACACAGCAGGGTAAACGGTCTCAGTTCACCATCCAAAATTAAAGAATGACTTCCGGTCACAGATTAAAATAAAAAAAAAAAATAAAAGCCTCATCGACGACCGTGTTGCAGCGCGTATTGCAAACAAATAATGTTGCAGATCAGTTTGTATTTTCATTATTTTATTCAAGATGGAAGTATGAAATTGAATTATGAAATGACAGGTTTGCTTACAACGTTACTATTTGTTCTGTAAACTGATTAAATAAACTGATCTTCAGATAAGGAAATTATCAAATCACTACATTTAAAAAAAAAAAAAAAAAAAAAAAAAAAATCAATCATTTGGTAGCATTCAATCACTGAGCAATTAAAAAAATTAATATCCTGGCACATTTACCATCCAATAGCTGCTTAGTCTTTTTTCCCCCAGAAGTGACAAATTTTCCACTTTTATCTGTCTAGCTGCAGCTGCAGCTGCTGCAGGCTGTTATGTAATCCAGTCTGCCCACACAGCTCCACTAATCCTCTGTCAGCCTGCTACAGCAGAAGAGCATCAGACTGGAAACTGACTGTGTTTATCTTTCTTATCATGTTGGAGCGAGAAGTCTGTGTCACTAGGGACTCTGCACCAACAACCTGCTGTATTCCTGTAAAGAAGAACAACACTCAGTCAGTTCCTGTGTTATTATAATGATGCAGGACAGTCTCTTCAGTACCGGCTGGTCCTGATTGCCCCCCAACAAAGGGGGGACTATGGATCGGTCTCCGTCCGTTAGTCCGTTCGTTAGTTAGTCACACTGTAACGTTGACTTTGTGCCGCTAGGGGGCGGCATTGACAATGAAAGGGGACTCAGTGGTAAAGCAGGTCATACAGTTAAAGTTATCATAGGTAACATAATAGTCTACACACGCTACACACTTGGAGACATCAGACTGGGTTGAGAGTCAATGGAGACTTTTTGGGCAAACCTCTAACCACAAGACACTGTAGTTATTGTCCAGTTGTTGGACTGTTGTTCTGTTATTGCATCATCACTGCACTACCACTGTGCCTCAGTGTTGACTACTTATATCATATTACCACTTACCTACTGTGCAATACCATATATCACTTATCATTTAGCATTTATATTATTCATAACACTCACGCTCCTGGTGTTGTATGTTATATTGTATTATAAATTGTATTGTAGTGTACATTGTGTAATGTACGGAGTGTATTTATTGTGTATTGTAGTTCTTATATTTTGTACTGTATTGAGTAAAAACAGGACAATTACAGTTACTACATTTCAAGATATAATTTATAAGCCTATTTCTGAGGAGAGTAGGCAACAGAAATATATGGTCAATCTGGAGGCGCAATATTTGTTAAAGGTGAAATGTGTCAAAATAGCTTTTTAAAGTAAATATTGTGGTGCTGCAGAGATGTCCTGGCCTACACATCATATTCTACAGACTTAAGAAAACATCTTTGTTTGGTACAGATCCCCGCAAAAATAACACCATAATCATTTTAATACGTTTTTCAATGAAAATGAGAATAATGATGTAAAAATTATCATTCCCTCTAATATCGCAAATCATATCGCAATTGCAATATCAGTCAAAATAATCGCAATTAGATGTTTTTTTCAAAATCGCTCAGCCCTAATTTCAAGTTCACTCAGCAATCACTGACTGACCAACAACATGTTTGTTTACTATCTGCTTGTTCTGCCTGTCTCTGTTTATGTAAGAGAGAGAAAGTAGATGTGAACATGAGCGTCTCTCTTTAACAGACTGTATTGTTTCTGTATCCATGACTTCTGTGACTCACTGACTGTCAGTGGAGCGGCTGCAGAATAGATAGATAGAGGATAGATGATTGTCTAGAGCAGCGGTTCCCAAACTTTTTAGGCGACGCACCCCCTTCTACATCCCGACCGGGTTGTTGCACCCCCAATCCCCCGCACCTCAAAAAAAAAAAACCGCAACATATCCTATTTATAGCCGCATTAAAGGCATCAAGTTTAATCAGAACACACGTAACAAATATTCAAGAGATCGCAACAGTGCGCTCTCACATTCAAATGAAACTGAAACTGCAACAAAGTTTCAATAAATTGCAACAAAGTTACGCACAAGCGTCACTTTTAAAGAGCAAAGAGGACGGGTGAGGGCGAGGACACACACAGGCTCAGAGGCAGAGAGGCCCATCATGAGAGAAGATGGGGAAAATGCTGTCATATTATCAGCCGCATTAAAGAAAAATTGCATCAAGTTTAAATTACAACATAATTGGTGGGGGGGTCAGAAAAAAAATAGTAATTTAAAACAAATTTCCTGCATTTCTACGGGGGGTAGATACATAATTGGTGGGGGGGGGGGTCAGAAAAAAATAGTAATTTAAAACAAATTTCCTGCATTTCTACACCACCTCTTGGAGTAAGTCAAGAAACAGCAACCCTGTATAATGTTAACC
Organism: Centroberyx affinis; assembly: GCF_046629955.1. Taxonomy (NCBI): domain Eukaryota; kingdom Metazoa; phylum Chordata; class Actinopteri; order Beryciformes; family Berycidae; genus Centroberyx; species Centroberyx affinis. The sequence goes on from NW_027281083.1 coordinate 77,669, forward strand.
AAAAATGTAAAATTATGTTATATTACTAGATTTCAGCATTGAGGTGCTTACATTCATGATTTTGCATAGGCATACTAACCTAAAAAACTATTATTGGGAATCATGAGAAAGTTTCAGAGCGACAGACACAGAGCGTCCCCGTAACCATAGCAATTTGAATCAAATTGTAATAAAGTTACACACGATCCACCATGTAAAGAACAAAGAGAATGACACATGCATAGGCTCAGAAACAGATAACATGGACAAAAAGAGAATCCCACAAAGAAAATCCCACTTGAAAAAATTATAGTGTAATGGTGTAATTATTACACCATTACACCACCATTACATTTTTCCTCTCGCGCCCCCTAGAGGCAGCTCGCGCACGCGCACCACACTTTGGGAATCCCTGGTCCCTGATTACGGTGTGATTTTTGCGGGGATCTGTACCAAACAAAGATGTTTTGTTAAGTCTGTAGAATATGATGTGTAGGCCAGGACATCTCTGCAGCACCACAATGTTTAATTTAAAATGCTATTTTGACACATTTCGCCTCTAACAAATATTGCGCCTCCTGCGATTTGAAAATTGCAGTAGGCCATATTGCGATTTCGATTAAATGAATTGTTCAGCCCTAGCAGAGACCGGCTCGTGTTCCCAGATCTGACCTCATGTGTGAAGCAGCTTCCTGGGGACAGATCGTTAGGCGGCTGCAGGTTCAAGCCGCTGGGTAAACGCTCGCAGTAAGTAAGTGTGTAACGGAGCGTGTGACCTTTGACTTCTGTTGTGTCCCTAGTCGCTTCCTTGTCCTGGCTGCTTACCCACAATGCATTGCCAGAGGGTTTGTGTGTCTCAACGCCGCCAGTCCTAGCTGCCACTTCACCAGCCGCGCAACACACAGTAACACAGGAAGGTAGGATATGGACTGGTCTGTAGAGATGGGATAATATATTGAAATTCAATGTATCTCAATACAAACAGTGTCAATCCGTCTGTTGTGGCAGGAACATGAATGGTGATATCAGCTCCATGTTATTCTGCTGTCAGGAACATGAATGGTGATATCAGCTCCATGTTATTCTGCTGTCAGGAACATGAATGGTGATATCAGCTCCATGTTATTCTGCTGTCAGGAACATGAATGGTGATATCAGCTCCATGTTATTCTGCTGTAGTAATCACTAATGAGACTCTTGACCATCACAGTTTCACAAGCTCTCCATCCAGATTATATTATTGTCACTTTGTAATGACATTTTTAGATTGTTGTTTACATTCTAGCAGCCAATGGCATCGCTGGAAAGATTTGAGTCTCAGAAATAAACAGAATTCTGCACAGTCAGACTTTGCTGTCACTGAACTTTTATTGATCACATCGTATCCTGGCTGTATTGATCCTGAACCTCAGATCAGGTATCACGAGAGAAGCAGATCGTTTACCTGGTAGTTTTTGAGGAATCTAAAATACTCACACACTACTGATTTAAAGTGTTGGGGTTTTTTTTTTTTTTTTTTTTCGTTCTTTCCTCTTATTGGCTCTGAAAGAACGAATTCAGAGAAAGCTGTCTGTCTGTCTGTCTGTCTGTCTGTCTGTTACCCAGTCAGCCTGCTGTCTGTCTGTCTGTTGCTGTCTGTCTGTCTGTCTGTCTGTTACCCAGTCAGCCTGCTGTCTGTTACCCAGTCAGCTGCTGTCTGTCTGTCTGTTACCCAGTCAGCCTGCGGTCTGTTACCCAGTCAGCCTGCTGTCTGTCTGTCTGTCTGTTACCCAGTCAGCCTGCTGTCTGTCTGTTGCTGACTGTCTGTCTGTCTGTCTGTTACCCAGTCAGCCTGCTGTCTGTCTGTCTGTTACCCAGTCAGCCTGCTGTCTGTCTGTCTGTCTGTCTGTTACCCAGTCAGCCTGCTGTCTGTCTGTCTGTCTGTCTGTCTGTTACCCAGTCAGCCTGCTGTCTGTTACCCAGTCAGCCTGCTGTCTGTCTGTCTGTTCTGTCTGTTACCCAGTCAGCTGCTGTCTGTCTGTCTGTTCTGTCTGTTACCCAGTCAGCCTGCTGTCTGTTCTGTCTGTAAACTCTTTGTCTGTCAGCTTTCATCCTCTTCAGTTAAACTTTGACTCCATTTCTCTGTTTTATTTTTTTCCGCTGAGTCAGTCGTTCCAGACAGAGGCTGCTGCTCCAAAGTTCACTAACTGCATCTAATTTAGAATTCAAACATCTCTGGAAATAGAAAATAGGTTGAGGTGAAATGTTTGGATTAAGAGCTCTCTCTCTCTCTCTCTCTCTCTCTCTCTCTCTCTCTCTCTCTCTCTCTCTCTCTCTCCTCTCTCTCTCTCTCCTCTCTCTCTCTCTCTCTCTCTCTCTCTCTCTCTCTCTCTCTCTCTCTCTCTCTCTCTCTCTCTCTCTCTTCTCTCTCTCTAGGTTGACCTTGTTCCTCTAGTACCTGTTCATCTCTCACTGGCATCATGTCCGGTCTGGAGATTTACCAGGTGAGTTCTTGTGTTTTTTTGGGGGGGGTAGAGCTGAATATGCAGCTGAAGTCATTACATCACCTGTAATATTATGGAAGAAATCCTGACTGATTCTGATTCTGTAGACTTATTATTTACAGTCTATTGCGTCACACATGACACCGGTGGATTTCACAGGTCTGTCAGTGTAAATCTGCTCACATGGCTTCGTTTCCAGGGGCCACGACTAGGGATGTAACGGTATGAAATTCCACAGTACGGTACGGTATCTACCAAAATACCATGGTATACGGTATTTCACGGTATTCATTTTTTTCCCCTTTTAATTAAATGTACTATGGCCCATCGAAAAAACAAACAAGTATTTTGCCTTGAAGAAAAATATTGCTTTATTGAACTGAAACGTGTGTGTCTGTGTGTATTTAACTGAAACTCTCACGCATTAGCATTGTAACATTTACATAAAAATATTTAACTAAAATATTAAACTAAAATATTTAATTTCCTCCTTAGTGAGATAACATTAATGTTCTCGCGCCCTGCAGTGCAACATCAGATGGTTTATTTTGCATTAAAGACGGAAAATACACACAACAATCTTGCACTCTAGTGCAGGTTAATAATGTACAGTACTGTGCAAAAGTCTTAGGCACCCAAGAGTTTTTATATAAATTGTGTATTAGATGTTTATTCATTTTTTTTCTGCATTAGTGTGTCAGTAGACTGCTCTTTGTAGCAGGGCTGGGCGATATGGACAAAATCAAATATCACAATATTTTTGAACAAATACCTCGATATCGAATATTGCGACAATATTGTAGGGATGACTATTGGTGCTTTCACAAAATATTTACACAATGAGATTTTTGATAAATAATCATCAGTAATGTGGATATAATGACTAAGTGGGTAAAGGCAAATAATAGAACAGCTAGAACAGTCTGGTAAGTTCAGAAAATGACATCACTTTACTGTAATGCAGCCTTTAAAACCAGGAAAACACTCTTATGCCATATCACCATATTACCATATCCAAAATCTAAGACGATATCTAGTCTCAAATCACGATATCGATACAATATCGATATATTGCCCAGCCATACTTTATAGTAAATTTTTTGATATTTAGAAACTTTCATTTAATTATTTTTGAAAGCATCTTCGCTGTACTTTTTTTCTTTTTCATGTGCCTAAGACTTTTGCACAGTACTGTATATTAAATTACAATTGATTAGCTGTCAACTATTAAATTAATCGCCAACTATTTGATAATCGATTAATCGGTTTGAGTAATTTTTTTAAGAAAAATAAGCCAAAATTCTCTGATTCCAGCTTCTTAAATGTGAATATTTCCTGGTTTCTTTCCTCCTCTATGACAGTAAACTGAATATCTTTGGGTTGTGGACAAAACAAGACATTTGAGGACGTCATCTTGGGCTTTGGGAAACACCGATCCACATTTTTCACCATTTTCTGACATTTTATAGACCAACAACTAATCAATTAATCGAGAAAATAATCTACAGATTAATCGACAATGAAAATAATCGTTAGTTGCAGCCCTAGAAAGAACCGTGGTCTCTTGACACCGCGGTTCACCTTAACACTGTGTACCGTTACATCCCCAGTCACGACTGGAAAGGTGAAAAAAATAAAAATATGGAGATCTCTGGGAGCGATTGTGATCCCGTGGGATCTGTGTGGGTTAGCTTGAGTCTGACATGGAGGTGGAGGGCGGAGCCGCCGTGGGGTTTTGAACCCGTGACTTCAGGTGACGGGACGCTGTGCCTCTGTCTCCCCAGCCATCGAAGGGTCCGGTCTGGGGGGGATGAGCCTCCCGCTGGGGATGACCCGCCGCGCTCTGAGCTACGACGACAACCTGGAGGCCCCCATGTCCACCCCCCCCCATGACATCAGCATCAACAACCTGTGGAGACGACCAATCATACCGGACAGGAGGTTCTCACACCTGGCTGAGGTACCAAACCCCGGCTGCTTCTTCTTCTATTATTATTATTATTATTATTTCTCTGCTGAGGTACCAAACCCCAGCTTCTTCTTCTTCTATTATTATTATTATTATTTCTTCTGCTGAGGTACCAACCCCGCTCTCCTCCTCCCGGCTTCTTCTTCTGATCATTATTATTATTTCTTTTTTCCTTCATCTCGGTTTTTCTTCTCCTTCTTCTTCATCTCCATATTTTTTTCTTTTTGTTTGTTGTTCTTCTACTTCTCCTGAGAGACAGATTTATTAGTCTTCTTCTTTTTTGTCTTTTAGTTTTCTTCATCTCATTATTTTTTCTTCTGCTTCTCCTTCTTCTCCATCATCATCATCTTATTTTTCTTCACCTTGTTTCTTTTTGTTCTTTTTTTCTTCATCTACTTTAATTTTCAACTACTTTCATTTTCTTCTTCATCTTTGTTTTCTTTCTTCTTCTGCTTCTCCTCTGTCATCTTCTTTTTCTTCACCTTGTTTCTTTTTGTCTTTTTTTCTTCTTTTTTCATTTTCTTCTTCTTCTTCTGCCTCTCCCTCCATCTTTTTCTTCACCTTGTTTCTTTTTTGTTCTTTTTTTCTTTCTTTTTTCATTTTCTTCTTCTTCTGCCTCTCCTCCATCTTTTTCTTCACCTTTTTTCTTTTTGTTCTTTTTTTTTCCTTCATCTCCTTTTTTCATTTTCTTCTTCATCTTTGTTTTCTTTCTTCTCCTGCTTCTTCTCCATCATCTTCTTTTTCTTCACTTTTTTCTTTTTGTTTTTTTTTTCTTCATCTTTTTTCATTTTCTTCTTCATCTTTGTTTTCTTTCTTCTTGTTTCTTCTTCTCTCTTTCCTTCTTCTTCTTCTTCTTCTCTTTCCTCCTCTGTCCAAGATGGGGGTAGCGTTGATGATAGTGTTGTAGATGATGATGATGATGATGATGATGATGATGATGCTGATGCCTGGTCTCTCCTCTCTCCTGCAGGAGGAAGAGGTTGGAGCAGTGAGGCAGTCTGCGGTGGCAGACGGTCCCTCCAGGTCTCCAGGAGTGGTGAAGCCAAGGCTTCCTCCATCATCATGAACTCCTCATAACCAGTACGACACTCTATACATATTAGTGATATTAGTATTAATATTAAACTGAGCTAATCATAATATCTACACAGTTACTAAGTGCCTCAGAAAATAAATAAAATAATTATGATATTTTGAAGG
>NW_027281084.1:0-50000 GCF_046629955.1 Centroberyx affinis
CTCAGTTCTTTCTTCTTAAGCATGAACTGCTTTAGATCCCTACCTAATAGGGCAATATCAACAAAAAATCATAGAATGATTTTGTTTAGTAAATATTGCAATTGTAATATGAGTTATGATACATATGGACACAGTTTTCAAGGGCAAAAAGAGATGCACATTCCTGTGTTTTGTTTGAATGTAGCAAAATGAATTCTATACGGCACAAAAACACCTTTACCTTGGAGGAAAAATGCAGCTTCTTGCAATTTGAAAATTGCAATAGTCAATATTGCAATTTCACTATTTTTTTTAGATAAACCGTGCAGTCCCACTAGGTAATTATACTGACATTCAGCTACATTCAGCACTATCTCCCTTCAGTGACTGTCAAATGGTATGAAAGGTTTGCAGACAGAGTGTGCAGCTGAACAGAGTTAAGTCAGTTAGGCTAATGTAATCTGAGTGGCAGTGCACAGTGAAAGGCAGGGCATTCATTCTACTTTAGTTGCAAATTATGTTGTTAGAGTTCATTTCAGTTTGAATTAAACTTTTTCAGGGGAGCCAGAAATATAGAGAAATCCCAAAACATCTGCTTTATAGCCTACCAGATGCAGGTAGAGGCGTAGGTGTGTTACAAGCCACCTGTAGCCTACGCAGCACCTTCAAACGTTGATGTTCACCTTATTTTTATGTTTTATCAAAGGCAGCAGCTTTTGAAAAAGCTCATCACTGCTTTGTAAAGAAGCATAAATCAAGAACAGAGCACTTTTCAATTAGACCAACTGTTTTAAGGCTGGTAGGAAGAACTGCTTTGATCCGTGTCTGTGTGTGTGTGCGTGTGTGTGTCTGTGTGTGATTTAAGGGGCTGCGTTGTGTTTCAGGGCCCCTGGCTTGGCTAGTCAGAGCTGGGTTGTAAATCTTACTGTGTCTCCTGGCTTACTCAGGCCCATAAACTAGAAGGCAATTATGGAAAACAACTGGATGCAAGATTTCTTCAGTCCTGCTAGATTTGTGGTTGCAGCCTAAAAGGATTTTTATCCTCCCATCCACCCAAAAAGAATTGCAGTGTGCTTCCCCCCACCCCACCTCCTCTCTCTCTCTCTCTCCCTCTCCCTCTCTCTCTCTCTCTCTCTCACTCTCACTCTCTCCGAGCTTCCCGTCCAGCATTGATTGGTTTCTCCCCATGTCTTTGGCAGACAAGACACAAACTGGGTAAAACACTGTATCTAAAAATACTGTGTCAGACATTGGCCAGTGGCCATTAGGTTTGACATTCTCATGATTTATTCATACAGAGACACACACACGCACACTAGCCATGACCTGCACTGACTCATATCCATCCGTCGTGTAACTCACACTGTGACCCAGGACCCAGTCAGACTCAGCATCCTGACTGGATCACGCCAGAGCGGATCATTAGCTAATAGACTTGCTCACAGAGTGCCAGATTATTGTTCATTATATTCATCATCAGTGATCATCAGTTGTGTTTTTTCAGGAAAGTCTGGCTTCACTCACAGAGCTCAGCCTGTATTGTATTGGCTTATTAGAAGCCGGATGCTTTAGTGGAAAGTTTTACATCGGGAAATAGTACCTCATGAATATAAACATGAGCGGCCTGGGTTCCTTTGATCTTGGTCTGGCTGAGAGCCCTGACTGGAGTGGGCTGGAGCTGCCGCTGCACAGCTCTCCATCCTATTTTAACCATTTGCATAATTGTTATAACCGTCAAGGCCAGTGGTGCAAAGCACTTGATAAATGTGGATTGTATTAGTAGCAAGAGGGGATGTCAGAGTGCTCGTGCTTGTGTGTTTGTGTGTGTGTGTGCACGCAAGTGAGAGAGTGAGCTTGTTTTGAGGGAGTTTGTGTGTCATGAGTGTGTGCTGAATGAGTCGGCTCTGTTGTAGAACTGAGGTCCAGGCAGCGGGACGGCCCAGTTAATAGTTAGGTCGGACTTTCACTAGGTCAGACTTCCAGAATTTCACCCTTGGAGGATCAATAAAGTATCAAAACCCCCCAAAAATAGAGACTAAAAAAAGACCTGGGCTTTTAATTAGCCCTTTTTGCCGCATTACTGCATCTCACAGACGCAATTGTTATGAAACAGAGATGGAGGACAGCACTGCAGATGAAAGCAGACAATATTTCCACACAGAAGAGCTGTTAATTCTGGGTGTTTACTTTGAACAAGCTATTTATACCTAATCTCTAGCTCAGAATGCAGGCTAGATTAGAAAAATAATATTACACATACACTCAAAATAGCCGACCATGTTGTTGAATGTTAGCGGTACTTGTTGGTCTGAATTTTAAGGTCAAAGTAAGCCTATGTGCGCTCTCTCTCCCCTGAGTCCTGTTTATGGTCAGAAAGACCGTGGCGTGTATGTGTGTTTTATGGTCTTGAAAATGTTTTACGGCTGATGGGGGTGTTAATGCTTGGGAAGAGAGAGGTCAAAAGGGTGAAATCAATAGTGATCCTTAATGAGGTTGTCTGAAAAGAAGGAAGGGAGGGGATGGGTGCCTGAAGAAAAAAGCTTATTGGGGGGGAAAGGCTCAGTGTGGAGTTGACAAAACAACAGCACCGCTCAGATAGAGAGTTGTCCTGTTTAACCTTGTAGAACTCGACAGGCTGCAAAAAACAGAATTCAAGTCGTCTGAGATTGATGGGGGTAAAAGATAATTACTTTGCAACTGTTATGTCTTTGTGTAAAGACAAGAGAAGATGTTAATCATTGTGTCATTACATTATTTTCAACTGTTACCTTCTATAGCTGGCAGGAAGGCCTAATGTCACAGAGTCCAGCCATCACAGCTATTGAAAATGTATTCAGGCCCACGCTAGACTTATGAAGCTTTGTGCGATCTCTAAATTGGATACACATGATTTTCAACAGACGCAGGAAATATGCTAACAAAATAAAGCACCGCAGCACTTGATTAAAATTGTCCATGATGTTTACCAAAGCGCTCTTTTTTTTTTTCTTTTTTTTTTCAAGGAAATGAGCCCTGCTGTAGTAACCTAGTTGGATCAAAGTTATGTAATGGGCTTGTGATGTTGCATATGCTGCCCTCCCTCAAACCAGTAACACCACCCTCACAGACTGCATGTTCACATGATCGTTTAGGCTTATTTTTCACTTTACTGTCGGTTTAAGCCAGCATGCATGAGCTTTGGAGAAACTTAAAAACATGTTGACTGCGTCTATGACAATTGCATTATAAAACAGGCATTTTAGTACATGTTTGGGATTTGTACACTATGGAATTTGTAGAAGCATCATTTAGCATTGCTCTCCTATCGTTTTTGCCTAGAGCTCAGTGGATAACTGAGTGTGCATGTTTGTGTGTGTGTGAGTGTGTGTGTGTAAGGGTCTTTGAGCAGAGCATTTTGTGTGGAACCTATGCTCTGATTCTGATTGTGTGGGCAGCTCAGTTGTGCTTGCTGTGCTCTGAGACAGCTGCCTGCACTGAGAAACACAGCTGATGACATGTTTGTCAGCTCTCGCTCTCCCTCCAGAGATCAAAATCCACACTCGGGGCAGCAGCGGGGCAAGAGGAGGAGCTGAATTTTCAGAGTCAATGAGGGCAAAAAGAGACAGCTTTTCAGATTGTTATCGTTGAAAGGGATTCTGCATGGGCCTGCAGTGAACAGGCTGGCATTTAAATCGTTAAATGTGCCAAAAAATACAGCTTGCCAAGTAGAAGGTCAAAGAAACATCTTGATAGAAAGCCTATGATGGTTTATTGCCATAGAGATTGTGTGCTGAACACGTTGAATCCTTATCTTAGTCATTACAGTTCATTGTTAACCATGTAATTATGTTTTGTAGGTCTCAGATTAGTTTGTTTACTTGAATGTGCTATCAGCACTCAACCTTTTTTCCTCTTTTTCTCTTTTATTCGCCACAGAGCTCCTTACAGCCCCACCCTGTCCTGTAACCAATGGCAACCTCAGTCCAGACTCTTCCTCTGACCCGTGACCCCAGCAAGAACTTCCGTGACCCTTTTCCAGCCCCACCCCTCTCCTCCCGTTGCGGCATGGGAAGTGTAGGCAGTCTGGTGGAGAGGCCGGACGTTTCTCCAACCAAGGCGAACCGCGCAATGCCCCAGGTGAGACCCAGGCAGGCCAACGGACTCCTGAAGAAGGGCTTCAACCAGAGAGAGCTGCTCAACTACCTCAACATCACCAGGTGGGTGCTGCTATAGACAGGCAGATGCTGTCATAGAATATCTCAGATTGCTGCTGTATTCCCTCCCAGACATGCAAGATACTATAAAATGGTGACATGTTCTCAGTTGACCTGCTGTGCTCCCAAACAGAAAGGAGCCTAAAGTAAATCCCGGCAACGGCAGTAGGAAGGACATTATCTCTGGCCTTGCCTCTGTCGACGGTCGTGAGGAGGAAAACATCTACCCCAAGGTTTACCATAAAGACGGCACCGAAGTAGATTTGGGAAAGAACTCGCTGCCTATTGGTGGCAAGTATGAAAAGGTAAGGTTTGTTGTTGTTGTTTGCTGGTTAGGGTTAGGGTTAGGTAGGGGTTAGGGTTGAAAAGCACAGAATAAAATGGAAGAATTTAGTACAGTTGAAGGGAAGTGACTATGTTTAAAACAATGATATAAAATGTGTCTGTGGTACAGGAACATGTTAAATTGGATCTAAATTGCTTTCTTATTCTAATAATAGCAATGTAAGTCTTAGAGAATGTGCTGGGACTCTGAGAACAGTAGGTAGGAGGAGGGATGAGTCTTATTCACTGGCTCTGCAACAGAGGCAGATGAATGACTTCCCAGTAGCTACTGTGTACTTTTAAAAAAAAAATGATATACAGCCAGTGATTGGCTGGAGGGGCTACCTTAAATTGGTCAGTATGACAGTGATACATCTCTGGGGGTAAAATGCTGCCTATCAGTGTGATGCAACATCCCCATAGCCTGCTACTAACATAAATCAACCTTCCTCCCTTCCAGCTCACCAGCGTAGATTGAGAATCTAGCGCTTGGTGTGTTCTGAATTTATTACAGCAATCAAATCCCACCTCATTTTGCCTGAATTGATCAGAGCTAAGAACACAGAAGGTGGAACAGTATTGATTTAATAGAAACATTGTGATTTATGTTACTTAGCCCGACCTCTTTGGCTGTGAGTCAGTTCTTGCTCTCTTAATATTCATCTTCTCGCTCTTTCTCTCCCCTTCAGCCTTTTCCACAACATTCAACTATCTCGATGTCTTCTAAAAATGCCCTGAACCCTTGATTCTCTTTCCCCAGTCCCGTTTTAGGCCTTCTGCCTTCAAGCCTGTCACTCCCAAAAACTTCAGCTCCATGCAAAACCTCTACCCCTCTTCCAAGATGGATGACGTGGACCACGGCCTTTCCAACGGGCTGCACAGACAGTACGCCCACGCCCCTAAAGCTGTCTCCACCTCCTCCTCCTCCTCCTCACCCTCCCGTCATGGAGCACCAACATCCAGCGGTAACAAGGTATCCCAACACATGACCATAACTTCTGTTGTGTCATTTCTGTCTTGACTGCATGTCAGGGCCTTTTAGTTTCAGTCTTGTTTGAACATTGTTTATATCTCAAATACAGAGGCAAAATAATTAACTATTCATTATTTGTCATTCCGTTCAGCCACTGTTTGTAGATGGAATTAATAATTTGTCTGTTTGTTATTGTTATAATAATTATCACTATGTAGGCCCTTTCCTCGGTGCGTGGGATGAGCCAGGAGGATGATAACCTGTCTGACTCGGGTCATAACTCCATGAGCAGCCTGCCGCCGTACCGGCCTCCCTTCCGCCCACACCTGGCTCACATCAGGTCCGCTCCAGCATTATTGTTTTATCCCTTTATATTCAAAAGCAGTGTTCCTATGATTGATTTTTCCCTTAATGACGCCGTGGGTAGAGATAATGGAAGAGATTTTAATGGCCTTCATTGTGTTTCTTTCTTTCCCCAGTGCATCTATGGGCCACATCAACACCATTGGCTCCCTGGACCGCACCTCTCTAGGGCCGAAGGCTGTAGCGTCAGGGGGCGTGGCCAAGGCGGAGATGGCCATGGCATGTCGGAGCATGGCGACCCTGAGCCGCCTGGCCCCATATGGCGGGGAGGCTCCACCTCCTTATGAACTGACACTCTCCCTGTCTGTCGAGGAAGTGGTGAGTACTGAGCAGATGGATGGGTGGATGGATGGTATAAAATATTGACAACCTTGGAGGATGTGGATTGTATGGATCCTGCTATCCTGGTGGGAGTGCCGATTAAAACACTGGAGACTGATGACCTTAAAGCTTCGCTCATATTTATTCAATAACAAGAGATGAACAATAGAAGGGATGTGAAATCAAGATATTTTTAACTTTGAAGTTGGCTTGTTGGGTATACCCAGGTGTGGGTAATTAGGCAGTTGCTGTAGGTAAGCCCTCACCTGGATACTGCTGATTGGGTGTTGTTTGGGGGATTCACAGTGGTTACGTCCAACAGTTTAGCACAGAAGAGTCAGTATGATTTACAGACTACTAAGCCATTCGTGCTTTTGTCTTGTCCAGGTGCGGGATCTGGAGGAACGCCTGGTGGAGAAAGAGCATGAGCTGAAACAGATGAAGAGAAACCTGGACGAGAGCGAGGGCGCAGTCGCTCAGGTGAGTCACAGCATCAACGAATCTGTGTTTGCCCGTTCCTCGCCATCGATCTTATGTATCAGCCTGCCTCTCTGTTGAAGTTTGATCCCCATCTGCTCATTATGTGCAGGTGTTTGAGGGGAAGCAGCGTCTTTGGGAGAAGGAAGTGGAGGAGCTGAAGCGCCTGTATGCCGCCAAGCTGCGTCAGGTTTCCCAGCATGCCCAGCGCTCCCAGCGGAGCCTGCAGTTGCAGCTGTACAAGGCCCAGCAGGAGAAGAGCCGACTGCAAGAGGAGCTGGACGGCCTAAAGAGGGAGAGCAGCCCCGAGGCGGGAGCCAGGGCCAAGGGAATCAGTCCCACCCTGGAGGAAACACAGTGGGAGGTAAAGCCTTGAGAGGATGAGATGACAGGGGGGGTGGGGGGGTGGGGGGGAGAAGTACAATGGTAATTACAGGGAACACAGAGGAGATAACCAAATACCAGACTTGTTTGCCCTTTTAGGATGATCAAAGCAAGGTCAGCGGAGTCAGTAAAAATTAATCTCCTTGTTTACGTGTTTCTCCTGCCCTCACCCCTTCTGTTTCCATTCCTGTTTCTCTCAGGTTTGCCAGAAGTCGGGGGAGATCTCCCTGTTGAAGCAGCAGCTGAGGGACTCCCAGGCAGAGGTGACCCAGAAGCTGAGTGAGATCTTCCAGCTGAAGACGCAGCTCCGGGAGACCCGCACAGAGCTGCGTACCCGGGAGAGCCAGATAGATGCGCTGAAGCTTGCCCTGCAGGGGACGCAGCGCCGCAGATACCCCTCTCAGACCGCCCACGATGACGGAAGAGGAACTGAGGAGAGTACCTCAGGTGGCGCAACAGGTAGCTTTATTGTCTGTTACTCAACTGATCAGGTTTGTCATTGGCTTCGTTTGCATGCTTGAAGTAACCTGGCTATCAGCCATACTCCCGTTAAGGTCTTATTTGAGTTAAGCTGTTTAAGTGCACCTTTGATGCCCTGTGGTTGAGTATGCCCGTTGCCATGAATAAACCAGTTACAGAATATTCCTTATTCCTGTCCACCTGAGGTATCCCGTCCACAGATAAAACAGGCTGTAAAAACGTATGAAAAGGTGCATCCACCAGCTACCCTCTTTGATAGGGATGGGACGATATATTGAAATATAACGCAATACAAACGTGACAAACGTGTGTTGTGGGGCAGAAAAATTAATCGTGATATTAGTTACATTTTATTCTGCTCTAGTAATCACAAATGACACGGCTTGCCCATCACAATTTCCCAAGTTCTCCATCAAAATTATATTAATTTGCACTGATTTGCAATGACATTTTAAAATTGTTTCCTAAAATTGATCCTACCAAGCCAATGCCATTGCTAGAAAGATCTGCGGCTCAGAAATAATTCTGCGCAGTCAGACTTTGTTGTCATTGAACTTTTATTTATTACATCGTATCGTGGTTGTATCGAATCGTGAACCCCATATCGCGCATCGAATCGTATCGTGAGATAAGTATATCGTCCCATCCCTAATCTTTGACTGAGCAGAGGCATACTTCTAATACCGCGGAAAAAAAGGATTGTTGGCATGTTTTTTGTTGACATCAAAATGGGCCATTAATGCTGTGCAAGTCTGAGTTTACATAGACGGCGAAAACCAAAAGTGGAAGAAGTATGTTGTCTGTTTAATATCAGAGTAAGCCAGGCATCTTAACTGGGTTTCTCATAATCAGAGTAAAAGCTTAACTGGGTCATTCTGAGTTATGATGTTTACATGCTTTGACCCAAAACCGGGTTATTTGAGTAACCAGGTCAAGAACGGAATTTTCCATGCATGTAAATGTAGCCAATGCCTTTCGTTATTTTAGCCTACTTTACTCTACTGCTCTACTCTACTTTCGCTCAACCTATTCCACCCTCTCCATTCCAGGAGGGTGCGGGGGCCCTACAGAGGAGCGCCTGCGCGCAGAGCTGCTGCTGGAGCGGCGCCAGAGCGAGGCCCAGGCCATGGCTTTCGAGGAGGAGAGGCAGACATGGCAGACAGAGAAGGACAAGGTCATCCGCTACCAGAGGGAGCTGCAGGCCAGCTACCTGGAGATGTACCACCGCAACGAAGCGCTGGAGAGGGAACTGCACCAGCTGAGGACCGGGGGAGAGCAAGGAGGAGGAGGAGGATCAGGAGGAAGAGACAGCAGGAATGGGACACTGGAAAGGGAAGTGCCAGAGCTGAGGAGTGAGAGAGCAGGAGAACAAGAAGAGGACAGACCTTCCTCTGGTTTGCCATGGATAGAGAGGATTGAATCTTCTGAGATCTGACTTTGATAGTGGCTCCATTGCATTGCAAACTGTTTTTTTTTCCTTAGGTAAGGTTTCTCACCAACCTGTTGTGTTGAACAACCTTGCAACCAAACTAGACCCTAACTATCCTCTATCCATCTAGCACCTTTGTTGATTGGTTCCTGCCCTTATCCTGCAAAGACTGGACTGAACTGAACTGGTACTGAGGGTAGCTGCACAGAAACACATCTGTGCTAGGTCTATCCATGACAGAAGAGTAGTGTCAAATCTGTATAAATTCCAGCCAAGCACCCGGACTATCCCACTTAAGACATCTGTACAAATAAAAACCTATCTGTAAATGAACAAGTTGATATGCTGGTTATTACTATTTTGTTATGTGTCCATTTGGTAGTTACACATGGCTAGAACTGCTGTATAGTCTTGACTGCAACCAAAAGGTTCAAAGGGATTTAGTGTGGCCCAGTAACATCCCAGCACCTGTTAAGTCTGTGCATAATGTTCCGTTTATTCAGGGTACAACTGGGCTCTGGGAGGAAAGCTGCATCGCTGGGTTAAGCATTAAGGATTAGAACTATCTGATGCCATCTGATGCCAAGGTACTAATGCTATTTCTTTGCCATCAAGAAAACTGTGTACCCTACTTTAGGAATTGGAAAATATTGGACCTATTTTTTGTCATTCAGTTTACAATTTCTGCCACTTGATCAATATTGTACATTGTTATTTTGTACATAATTGTAATTGCAATTTGACTGGCCTTCTGCTGCTGTATCTCAAGCACATTGTTGTCTTAAATGGGCCTCCTTCCACATCTGTTGAATGCTGCGAAGGAGGTCTATAGATGAGGCCTATAGATGGATATGATTGCCATGCTTATTGGCGCAAATTGTTGCACAGACCCAGCCAATGACATCAACTGCATGATGTAGATGAAGATTTGTCTCCTGATTCGGTCCTTTTATAATGCAGCTGTTGAGGCATGGAAATCCAAATACCAGCTCTCATTTGACCTTTCATGTTAGGGAATAACATACTGTGACTACTTGTCTATTTACTGGAATGAAAACTTTAAGTGTACAGTATGTGTTATATGTTTGTTCTGGATTCATAATAAACATTTATCAAGTGATGTAAAAGCTGTTGTTGGATTGGTGCTTGCCTCGCTGCCATCCTCTGTTGCAGGAGGAAGCAGCAACATACTACATAGGCCTGTTCATCTGTCTTAGGCTGAACTGAATTAAACTTGATAGAAGTCACTTGTCAAAATGTTAGAGGTGCTTTATAACTGGTGACATCCACCCCAGGGCTCAGATGCCTGCCTGCTCTGAAGGGGATAAAATCTCCACTGAGCATGCCAATAAAATCCCGGGACAAGGGCTTTATGACGGTGCGAACAACAGAGTGGTTGAGGCTTTTGGGACTAATATGGCTTTCAGAGGTTTAGCCTCGGATCCTTATCTCCGCCTCTCCCCTCAGCCCTGTCTGCTCAACCCTGGTCAACCCTTACATACCTTCTAACTCAATATGGACACCAGGGGTGGAAGGTCAGCTGAGATGGAGACATGGGAGGATCTTTGTTTGCTCAGGGAATAAGCACCTCTATGGAAACCATCAAAGTATAAACTAGAGAGGAGTGCCAGGGAGAACTTGGCAGGGATGAAAGTTGAGCGCTTGACAAAATGGTGTTTTTTCAAGGGGAATCTAACATACTGCGCATGTCTGTGTGTGTATGCCCAAGTGAGAATATCATATCAAATTGAGAGGGCACATATGAGTCCATGTACGGATACATTTTTCATGTGGGGTAATAATCTGAATAGTTATGAGCTGTGGTTGACTCACAAGGCCCTTACCTAGGCATTTAATATATTATATAAACTGGGGCTTAATTTAACTGCACAGCTCACATGGGCGTGTAGAACAGGTCGAGTGATTTACTGGAGTGGGATGAGAAAAGATTCTTACCTCACACTGCATGTTATTGTTCAGCAGGATGGCTGCAGCGCTCAGTGCTATCCGTCCAGTTTACCTGATGAGCTCACAAGGTGATTAGAAGATATTAAATATCGGTGTATCATTTCATTTCATGATAAAAAGAGGTTCCTGGTCGTGGAACTCCTTTTCAAATTAAAATCTCTACCTTGAGATCTTGTGTACTTGTGGGCCATTCAGTTCAAGTGACAGTGATAATACAGCAACAGCGCCATCAAGTGGTGATAAAAGGAAGAATGAACCACCATTTCTAATGTAAGAGCAATTAACCACTAAATGCCAGTACAGGACTCCAAAACTGACATGGAGTATAAAGTTTTTATTTTATTTTCAGATGCAAGTATATGAAACATGTTAGAGGATAAATATTTACAATAAAACTTGCATAACACACAAAAGCAGGAAATGCAAACATTCAACAAAAATTATACGACAGAAGTATGGAGGGCTAGCAGTCTATCTGAAGAATACTCAAAGAAGCAATGAATGATTGTCAACCAAAGAAAGAAAACATGGAGAGGAAATTCAGTGAAACTTCACACAAACTGTGTGCTTTTACTCAAACTAAATAAAACTGAAATTTTAGAAAATAAAGACAAAATGACATAGTTCATCTGAAATTCTGACTTAAAACCAGTGATAGTGAGTTGTTAGGTTGCATTGTCAGTGTGAGCTATGCTGGTGCAGTGCTTGCTGAACAATTAAGCCTCACAAGTGTGAGGTGACATCACCATTTTCAAGAGGACATCGGGAACTTGCACTATTAGTATGGAATATGTACATAAACTATACATCCAAATGGCTTGGACCTTGTGGCACACTTTCCCCAGGTGTACTTTGATACTTCAATTGATTAATATATACAAATTCCAAGAGCCAAACACCCAATTTACTACAAACTTTGAAAGTGCACAACCCTGACAGCCAAATATGTGTAGTCTTTGATTCAAGACTCCCTATATAAAGGTATATCTTTCCATCAAAACAAACTGCAAAGTGTGTTGTGTATTGTTACAATGAGCCCTGAGGAAATGTATGGATTTCAATGTTTCTATTCTGAATCAATCTCAAATGAAAGCCAAACCTATGCAGCAGAGGCATTTTATGTGTATATATATTAAACAAAAGCCACAATGATCAGAGGATTTCCCCGCCCATAACGAGTAAAGCTGAATCACAAGCCTACAGTCACTGCAAGTTAGACCATACGGCTACCGTCACACCACTATACATCTCCAAATCACACCGTGTGCAAGCTGAGGATACACAATGCAGGACTGAGTGAGACAATGGCACAACTGTGATGGGTCTTGTTGAATCGTTAGTACTGAAAGTTATGCAGTAGTGTTGATTACGGGCGTTGCTGTTCACTTTAATTTACTATCTTACACGAGCCTTCGTGGCTCTTGCAATGAAAAATAGAAACAAAGCACATTTCACAGTAGTATATATTTTTTGTTTTCTTTTTGTGGTATTTGTTAAATACATACATAGAACAAGACACATGGCTTCCATAATGAGGAAATTCTTGCTGGTGCAGTCAGTCACAAAAAAGCTGTTCCACCATTGATGAGTTAATCGTTCTATTGATCAAACGGATTCATCAGCCGACATAGACTTTCAACTACGTGAGGCCTTTATTACATTACGGAGGAGAAATGGGTCACATTTCACAATCAGTGTTCCATTCAAGATAGACCTCTACTGTCCCCTCCACCAGCAAATGACAAACCTTCGATACAATTTATAATTGAATATACTTTCTCAGAGGCTTTCTCAGTTATAATAGAAGTTAAATACTATCCTGAAATCAGAAACTGTCTAACCATACCATATTCCCACTCTACACCCATTCATAATCATTCAGCTGCTTCTGTCAACAAAAAAAAATTTTAAAAGGGAAAAAAAGAAGCAGTCATCCGTAAGCCAACTCAAACAGTCGATAAAACCAAGAAAACAAACACTATAAAGCAGTACATACTTTAAAAGGATAAGCCTATAACTTTGCAGGCATTTGCAAATGAGTTTCAATGAATGATCCTTTTCTGAGGTGCTTCCTTGTAAGGTTGTTCTCATTACTGACAGACTCCTCACTCTACTACAGGTTGTAGTTGGACCATCCCTACTGGTCTCTGTACACTAAGAAGTTGGAGGGTCCAAGGTGGGTTAGGGATGGCCAAGGCTGTCCAGAGGAGCACTGGGATAAAACCTTGATGCTTATAATAACAGGCCAGGGGCCAGGGGCAGAGGGTGGGGGCCAGGGGCAGAGGGAGGGGGCCAGAGCAAATGGTCCTGGAAACGCAAGGAGCTCCAGGGAACTTCAGCCTTACTCTTGAGGAGAGCGAATGGTATCAAAAGTAGATCTGCTTGGCATCTGACGGATTCTGCTCCATGGGGCAGTATGGGCATTTCAACCTGAGGATGAGAGGGGAGGGTGAAGAGAGGAGAGCAGAGCAGGATGTCAGAATATGTGGATTCTGAACTTAAGTTTTCAGCCAAAACCTCAAAAACATAAAATGCCAAGGATAACTGTACTATCTACACAAAAAAGCCCTGATCATTTTGCTCATATTTATGAGGGACATTTTAATTTACATTTATGTACACTCCCTACAACACATGGGTGTTGTAGGGATTGAACCTGTGGCCTTTCGGTTGCATCGCTGACTTACTTCCCAGCGTTAGTCAGTTTGTTGAGGGCATCTCTGGAGATGACGTGGCCACAGATGAGCTTCATGGGGGGGTTGCTCTCTGAGGTCTGCTGCCGGAGGATGGGGCAGGCGAACACAGAGTGGTACCAGCACTTCTTCCCGAGGTCAATTTCAATCTACATGTATACACAGGATGTGCATTAATTGCACGGTTAGGAGGAATGAATGTGGAGGATCAGCGCTTGGTGGGAATTAAAGGACCAAAGGGACTTACCGGCAGCTCATCCTTGTGTGTCCAGACGCCACTGCACTGTCTCTGCTCTATCACCTGCTTGATGTTCATCAGCACTGGCAAGGCCATGCAGCCTGACGCAAAGCTGAGGAGAAACAGACATGGTCAGACTGATAAAATGTGACTGCAGTTGAAATCTACAAAGCACATACGCTTCAACATGACTTGCAATAGTTAACAATTGCAAAGTCTGAGCTAGGGCAACAATTATTTGACATTATCAACAAAGTCGACAAATGACGAATATCAAATATTATTTGCCCATTGTCGATTAATCATCAGATTCTCTAGCCTACTTCTTCTCTCACTTTGTCTTTGTATTTTGAAAATGGCTCATGCACATGGTAGTTCTGGGGATGATGAGCCCTCAAGCAATCTTTCAAAACAAAGTCTAAAGTACAGCCAAGTGTGGGAACGCCTCTGAAAATAAGACATCAGTGCATCTGAAAACAAAAGATCCCAGTGTGAAATAGGGCAGAGCATCTTGATAGTATCTGTTACGTTAGCACAGCATTAGGACTGGCCAATGTTAGCTCAAGCACACTAGTAGTGTAGTGTGAACATAAGTTTCAGTTTCATTCTATGACAAAGATGTAACGGCACTGTTTATATTTCCTCTTGAGCTGACAAATCAATTCATTGCTATAATAATCATCAGAATACTAGAAGAATAATTTCAGCCCTAGTCTGAATTTTGCAATAAATGGAGAAATTAATTTTAAATGTATCAGAACTGAGGGGTAGCATGGTGTGTGGTGTTCACGGCTTTCTGACCTGACACTGAGGGGCGACTCTACAGAGAGGCCCAGCAGAGCACAGGCGTCCCTGGTGAAGATGTTACAGATCTCCGCCCATTGGTTTGTCTCCAGCAGACTGCGGTACGGAGAGTTCTCAATGCCATGACGCAGGTAAACCAAACTGCCCATCAGGATCTGAATATCTGCAGGGACAGAGAAAATACAGGAGTGGAAAAAATTATGGAAACACCAAACAATATATGAATATGAAGGATCTAATTCAATCCTCCTTGATTGCTGTCATACAAGTCCTGAACTGTGTGTAAGGGGATACTGGCCTCTAGTTCTTTAAGGGATCAAGGAGGGGGAAATCTACTTTGCACTCTACGCTCCAGAACTTCCCATAAAAGGATCGATCATGTTTAGATCTGGTGATTGGGGAGGCCATGGAAGGTGTTTGACTTCATCCTGGTGTTCATGAAACCAGTCTTGAATTTGTTTAGCAGTGTGTCTGGGGGGGATTATCGTCTTGGAATATGTGAACATCATGAGCAAACAGTGTTTTCACCATGGGAGCAGAGCATCATATGTGGCAGATGTTGTTGGGTTGACTTAATGACAACCCATGAGATGGCTGCCCATACCATTACAGAACCACTACCATGTTTAACAGTTGGCTGCAGACATTGTGGATTGAAGGCATCTTTTGGCTTTCTCCAAATGTAAACCCATCTAGATGTAAGAAATAGGGTGAAACACGACTCATTAGACAATTTTTTTTTCCATTGTGAAGGGTTTCAGATTTTTGCGCTTTTGTGCATTGGACATGGATACAAGCGGTTTCCGAATGGCAGCCCTGCCATAAATACCTGCTTTGTGAAGCTAACAATATAGCCTATATTGACTGTGTCACAGATGTTTACTCAATTCTTTTGCAAGTTTTGAGGCTGTAGTTTTGAGGTTTTTAGCAAGTATCCTGTTAAGTGCTATCTTTGTAACTGCGATTTAGTTGAAGTTCTTTTTCATGTCGTGTTACTGGTGTTTTGTCCACCTCCTGTATATGGTAGCCTTAAGACTTTAGGCAAAAGGGGCAGTAAAGGTGTCGGCCATAAGTAAAGGGAAAGGGAATTTAACCTTATACATCACCATCCCAACATTACACACATAAGAGGGGACAACTTTCGATCTTGTGAAAGACCTCCATGAAGTCTGGCACTGTATATTGCCTACCTCTCTGGTGCTGAGAGGCGAAGGGCTGGAAGTGCCTGGCGTACTGCAGGGCCTCCAGTTGGTTGCTGATGCCCCCGTTGAGCAGGCTGATGAAGTACAAGCGGTGCAACTTGAATTCTAGACTGCTGTTCAGGTCAAGAAGGCGCTGCCGATTCGTCACTGCCCACCTAAGAACGTACAGACATGAGCAGGTACAGTCAGCCATGTACACACTGTCTTATAATCATCATTATACAAGAGGCGGTTTCAGCTGAGCAGTCTGATTGGTCAGACACACATTCCAGCTGTGCTGATAATTCCTATAAAACATGGCTAGCTGTGTTGCCATGCCAACTCCTATGGTAATCACAGGTAAGCTAGTTAGTGATCTTTATTGATTTCCCGTGTTTTTTATTCTTATGTATTATACATCTATGAAGAAAAAGGCATTGGTAACTTGGTGATGCCAACGGTGTCACTGTCGTACCTATAATCGCAACAAAGAACTCCCTTTAGGGCGTTACTGTTATATTCATAGAGGTATAATACATTAGAGCTGCAACGATTAATCGATTAGTTGTCAACTATTAAATTAATCGCCAACTATTTTGAATCGATTAATCGGTTTGAGTAATTTTGAAGAAAAATACGTCAAAATTCTCTGATTCCAGCTTCTTAAATGTGAATATTTTCTGGTTTCTTTAATCCTCTATGACAGTAAACTGAATAGCT
This sequence comes from Centroberyx affinis, assembly GCF_046629955.1. Taxonomy (NCBI): domain Eukaryota; kingdom Metazoa; phylum Chordata; class Actinopteri; order Beryciformes; family Berycidae; genus Centroberyx; species Centroberyx affinis. The sequence goes on from NW_027281084.1 coordinate 16,528, forward strand.
TTGGGTTGTGGACAAAACAAGACATTTGAGGACGTCATCTTGGGCTTTGGGAAACACGGATCCACCTTTTTCACCATTTTCTGACATTTTATAGACCAAACAACTAATCGATTAATCGAGAAAATAATCGCCAGATTAATCGACAACGGATATAATCGTTAGTTGCAGCCCTATAATACATAAGAACAAAAAAAAGCAAGCAAAAAAAAAATCACCAACTACCTCTGTGATTACCATAGGAGTTCACATGGCAACCAATAAAACACAGTTAGCAATGCTTTATGAGAATTATCAGCACATCTGGAATGTGTCTTTCACCAATCAGATTGCTGAAACTGCCTGTTGTATAATGTTTAGTATAGGATCCGATGTATATCCAACCCAAGTTAAAGTCTAATGTTCAATGCGTCTTTATCTATACAAGAGTGTTTAATAGTTTAAGTCAATTGATTAAAGTGTCTCTATACCAAGAGGCTGAATGAGTAGACACAGATAAAGTAGGGGGGGGAAAAAGAAAACATACTCTAGTGCTGGTCTGAGGTCCTGCATCCTTAGAGCCTCCAGGATCCGGTTCAGCTCCAGGAAAGGCTGCTTCATACTCATATCTATAACTACTCCAGACTCCTAGAAACAAGACATAGCATTTTAATAAAGAGCTAGGTTTACATCAAAAACATCTGTGTGAAAGTTTTCAGATGATTTACCTGACACAGATCCTCTGCTACGTTGAGCATCCCTTGTCTGTACAGGTGCTCCACAATGGTCTCACTCAGGTATTTCTGTCTCTCTGGGGAGTCCCACACTGTCTCTGCCACCACAGCACTTACCTCTGCATCAAAATTCTGCAATGAAGTAGACCAAAAACACACAGAAATCAAATATATGTATGCCAAATGTAAAATGTCACAGACAGTTACTACCTGCCCTTACCCTGTCAATGGCTTTGCCCACTTTTGACACACTGCCGTGAATGTCCTTATGTCGGGAGGCAAGCATCTGTACCGTTTCTTTGATATTCTTACAACATTGTGCCATAGTCTGAGATAAGACTGATAAGTCTGCGTCTTGTACTCCTGAAAGAGAGAAAGAGACAAGTTTTTCACCATGCATATCTACAATAAACTGCGACTCATCATTGTGTCGGATTACTTCTGATGCAGCACTGATTTCGCATGAAGAGCAAAGCACTTTCTGATGGGGGAAAACTACTACAGCACTTAAAATTCAATTCAGTTCAATCACTACTCACGCTACTGTGGCGCAACCTGTTCAGTCAACTTTTGAGCGTTAGTTTTTCTTACCAAATGCAACCAGCTGTCCCCGTATCTCACAGACACTGCGCAGGAGCTCGTCTAGCCTCTCCTCAGACTGGTGGCCATACATGACGAAGCGATGGAGCACTTTCTCCAGCTCCCGCTCCACACATGCACACTGTTCCATGGTTCAGACTGGAACACTCATACACACAACACCAACACCTAGGTTTATGAGAAAACAGCACAGTTCAAAACTGGTGTGAATGTTATTGTCCTCATTGCAAGTGATCACAGGTGTATTATTTGCAGTCATGTGATGGTACAATATAAATAATGCCATACTGGATATGACACTGAAGAAAATCTCAAGATAATTGTTTGGGGCTTAATAGGATGTGGCTTCCCATGTGATTTCAGTTTCACCTACCAGTTGTCTGCAGTGTCTGGAAAAAAGTCATATCATATTCTTAGCATTTACAACCCCTTAAAACATATATCAACTGTCTCTTTAAGCAATCAGCCATCTAGTCTAAGTATAAGTAATGACAATGATCTAACTGCCCTTTGATAGCATCCTTCTTTGATCATGACAAGAGAGACTACCAACACAAACCTAACCAATGCTGCCTTGATCAAAAGTTTGCTTGACCGTTTGCTAGGCCTGATGTAATATTGTTAACAGCTAGCAAGGCCTCAACTGTATCAAATGTAATCAGTCTATGCTATGGTTTGAGTCTACCATATATAATTAGAAAATACGTAGCAATTCATGTAACAAAAGAAACTGTCATTCGGTTACTATAGTTGAGCTGTCTGCAGACAAAACCCCTTGCTAACGTGTTAGCAGCCCCTATAATCACTGATAGCTAACAGTAATCTTTGCTAGAAATTGCTATTTGTTAGCAGTACACAGAAAATGTCCACCCCGAGAGCTAGCCAACATTAACGTTAGCTGGGTTTCGGCAGTCCCATTGAAATGTAATGTTGCGTCTCTTTAAATTGAACAATCATAGTGGGAAATAGGTTGTATGGCAAATTACCATACATTACAATTCGGTACATTCCGAAAACAAGCTGTCGTATTGCTAACATAAACAAACGGCATCACAGTCCCTGGCTAGCCACAAAAGCTCGCCATCGCTAGCAGCTAGCTAGTTGATGTTAACCAGCTGCTGATTGACAAGGGCCAAATGATTTTAAGACAGAATGACAACCTGCTCGTTGTCGTTATTTTGTGTTTTTCCAACACTTTAAATATTTGTGGCTATTTAACTTAAATTTAAGACCAAGACATTTAAATAAACACCACTCACCTATCTTGCTAACCAGTTAGCAAACGTTAGCGTTAGCCACTTGCCTGTTATGACAACACTTCACCACCAGTCGTCCTGATGCGGATCTTCCTGTGTCGCATTTTGCCTCTTTTGCGGATTTCACAATAAAAGCTCCTTTCTATGAGACATGAAAGTTCATCAGCGTGCCATATTCATTTGCGCTTGAATCAAATTTAGCTTCTGCAAATTCCAACAAAGCAATTATTTCACAGATTAGAGCAACACCACGTGGCAGTGCATCTGAAATTATATGGCAATTAGGTTAATTTATTGTACAAGTATTCCTATAATGCTTCTCTGCACTATGTAGCCTACTGCACTGATCATGAAGCTGGCCCATTTCCAGGGGGATTCCCAATGAGACGTGATCCCACCCCACCATGTAGGCTAGGCCTAGAGCAGAAGGTAAGAGTTTCACGTGTGTCACATATGTATCACCCTAAATAATGCATTTTCAGAATTAAAATGATTTTAACAACCTCTCTCTTTACTTATGGGCTATTATTTATCACCAAGCTGAGATGGGTCCAGGTCCAAAGTTCTGCACAAGTCTATAGTTACTGCAAGTAGCCTACTTTTGATCTCTGATATAAGGATAAATGAGGCTAGGTGCATGCATGATCTTTACTTAATAGAGATTACTGAATTAATATCATTTTACAGTCAAGGGGAAATGCATGGCTCCAATCCCAAGAAGAAGAACTTGGCTGAGATTTCTATGAAGATTTATTCTATTAGTTCCTATATGTAACATTGTCTTCCTATTGTTTCGGAATACCAGGTGCATTTTACATTAGAAATTTGGCTAGAAGTTGGCCACACATGGTTAGGATGTACAATCACTTTCTAAAAAGGGCAAGTAGGTCAGTTCAAAAAAGACAGATTTGAAATGTGATCTTAGGTTTATATTCTTACTGTTTGTCATAAATACTGGCTGTTAAATACCCTATCATGAGACTGGACGCTTGTTTAGCAGCACGACCCAAAGATAGGACCCCAGCAGATAAACAAGCCGCTATGAATTCAAAGAAGGAAATTATGTTTATATATCGTCACACCTAAGGAACTGCTGTGCCAGATGGCATTTGACATTTGCCCATCATGTTATTTTGCTATGGACACACATCACATTCACAACATCAGTATCTCTGCCAAGGCCTTTGATTTACCCAAAAGGTTACTGTACATTTGTGTGCCACCTCATTTGTATGGCATGGGGTTACGGACCTCCTGGCAGATAGATGCCCGGCTTATTGTTTATGTATGGCTTGGTGGCGTGTTGCATTACTGAGTGGGTGAGGTCTTTGGATATGAGGGGGCTGCTGTGACTAATCTATCAATGATGTAAACTAAAGCTCCCCATTGCTGAGGTGCCCATCATTCTTTCCCTCTGAGTCCTTCACAAGCCCTCTGTGCCGCCATAACCCCAGAGGTTCAAATTATCACCACTTTTTGTCCACATTTGTACACAGAATCTCATAACCACCACGCACATGCATGCATATTCTCCCATCTCACCTAGTAGTTATTTACTATTCTCTATAGCTATGTGAGAAACTTTTACTCCATGTTTGTCTGGTGATATCTGTGTGTATTTATAACACATCATAAAATAGTGTAGGGCAGTTAACTGTAGGAGTACTAAACGATACCATAGCAACCACTCTCTCCTTAGTACCTGTTAAGAGTTCAGGGGGAAGCTGAACCATGTCTGTCATGCCATTAGAGCCTACATTGAAAGGAACTAAGTGTAAGCTCACTTATATCTTTGTAAGGGGATCAGGGGTCATTATCAGTCTAACACCACTGATGATTTTAGCCAGAATTAATGGTGGAAAGCAATTATATAGTGTTGTGTAGCTCAGTGGGTAGAGCATGGCACTAACACAGCCGGGGTTAAGGATTCGATTCAGATAAAAGAGCAGACAAAAAGACATATTTACTATGCTACACATCAGATACCTTGTTGATTTCTCTGTGTTATGAGTGAGATCTCTCAACCCCTTGACATTACTGATATATTATCCTAACCTTCAATGGGGGCTGCATTCAAAAGATTTTCCATTGGCTCGCCCAGAATGACTTAATGACTAAGAATTCATGTTAATCTCCTGAGGTATTAGGTTAGGGACAGGGGGCTTATCCAACCTCGCTACTATCAAACTTGCCCAGACAGCCTCTGCCTCAAATGCAGATAGGTGTTGCTCCTGTAGCAGCAATATTATATAAATCAAAATGATCAGAGCAACACTTTAGAAGCTGACTACGGGGAAAATGTTATTCTACACTGTTTGTAGTCCTGTAACATAAAATATCCAAACAATAAATGTTAAATGTGAGTTAAAACATGTGAGTATACCTTAGTGATGTTATGCAAGGGTTCGTAACTAACATGCAGCTCACAAGAGTTTTACATGTGAGCTGTCAGTCGGGTGGTCTACAACTTCAACCTTTAACCTGTTGTCCCCGAGCCAGACCCTAGCACACACACCCCCTCAGACACACATACATACACACACTCACAAACATACAATACCTACAACCACGACCTAAAGTATAATTGTACAGTATATAATGGTCAAGTGGACAAAGAGTATGGCTGCATTGTGAGCCCTATCTCTCCCCTTTATTCCCTCGCTCTTGTGCCCAGGCAGTCGGCTTAAGCTATGGCTATCTGGCTCTGATAGTATGGGTCTATATATAGTGGAGCCCTGTGACTGAGCTGGCTCTAAGTGTCAGATTCCAGGGGCATGCATCCATCCTGGCTGGATCAGCACCTGCTGCTAACTATAAACCCACCCCCCAACGCCTCACCCAGCCCAGCTCAGACAGGAAAGCCAATGCCAAACCACAGCCTAGAGAAGAAAAAAGATCCAGGTTAGATTCAGTAAGCCCTTTTCCCGAGGCCAGCTCAGAGGGGAGGGGCAGAAATATAGAGAGGAGAGAGTTAGAGGAAAGGCGTGTGTGTGTGTGTGTGTGTGTGTGTGAGCGAGATGCCCTCCTTTGCTTCTTATATAGAAGTCTTTTATATGGCAGCGTCTGTGAGTTTTTGAAGTTGTTGAGCCAGTGTGGCTCAGCCGGACTGAGCTGTACGGAGCTGGTTAGTGTTGGCCCCGGGTTAGAGATATGTACAGAGCTCTTGTAGTTTTGGACTGTGCTGTGGATTTGAGAGCCAGTGGATTGGATGAAGGGCAGTTATTGCAACACAGAGGAACTCGATGCCCTTGGGAGAACCCCATCATCAGCCAAAGGTACAGTAGCAATCATCCTGTCTTTCTCTTTTCTCCTACTCACAGTGAGAGCATGCTCTCATTCTCTCTTCAGTCCTAAAGAAGGCAATGTGGGGACTTTAGGTAAAGGGTATGTATTTGGCAGAACTAATCTAAATGTAATGACTGGCTATATATCTAAGATTGATCTCAATCTTTGTAGATCAAAATAAATTGCTCTTCATAAAATGTGTTCTGAAATGATAATGAATCTTGTGATATTTTAAACACATGTAGAGATACTTTGAATTTCTGATAGGCAGATTATACGTTTTTCAATATCAAATTTTAGTTTTGCTATGACTTGAACATGTTGCATGCTTCTCCTTTTTAAGACATGGCAACAGTCATAATTAAGAGAGTTATTTTTATGTTCTAACCATTTTTAGAGGGTGACAAAGTTTCCATGTAGGACATTCATTTGGGGCAAAGTAGGTTCATAAATCCCAAAGGAATTAAAAGATGACTTTGCTGTAGACAAGCTAATAAAACAATAAAAATGCACACTTAACGTAAACCCTCTTGGATATTTATCTAAATTTATACATTTATATAAATGAATGAACTACACACCCTCCAGGTGACTATTTCTCATTTCCAGTCCAGGTAGAGAGCCCAGAGCTAACTAGAGGAGCAGACTGGACTGGCCACAGTAAGAATTTGGAGCTTGTGGCCTAGCGATGGACAGCTGGACTCTCCAGGGGGACAGCTACTCCTTCCTGCGCAGTGCGCCCCGCACCTTTTCCCTGCGCCATCGCGACGGGACCCCCAACCACGTGGAGATCTTCGACATCACTAACATCCCTACTCACCGCAGTGCCATCTCCGAGACCACCTGCCTGTGTGACATCTTTGGGGACGACGGTGAGTCAACGTCCCTCTCCAGCAGCCCTGCTTCAGCGTCTTTTGTCCCTTCCCAGAGGGAGGTGGACGGAAGAGCCGCTGCATCACCCCTGGTGGACGACCTGAACGACTCGTCAGGCTCTTACCACACTGCCCAGGGCTCCAGTGAGGGAGAGGAGGCCTTCGAGGATTCAACAGAGAGGCTCCACAGCCCCACATTGCAGAGAGAGAATTCAGAAAGGAGGCAGTCGGAGGGCGAGGCATTGTGCTCAGGGCATCCAGGGGTTTCTAAGGACATTAACCCAAAATTAGAACCAAAGAGCAAATCACCAATACCTCAGCTAAGCACAGATAGTCCATCAGCTGAGGTCCTAAACACTAATTGTGGTGATAGAACCCCCTCTCCTGAATATAACAGCCCCCATACTCTCAGTCCAGAGGGAAGAGTGTCATCCTTGTCTTCATCCTCAGTTGGTACAAGAAGTTCACTCTCATCACCTAATCCAAGACAAACTCACTTGGCAGCTGAATCAAGGAGTAGCACTCCTACATCCAGAGACAGACATAACAGCTCCTCACATCAATCTTCAACTCAGAGTCCTTCCTCTAATCTTAGAAGCAGTGTCACCTCATCCTCCTCTGAATCAGTAGACAACCTATCTTCATCTGAGTCTAGAGGAGCACAGCTCTCACCTGAGCCAAGAGGCATCTCTTATAACGACAACAGTAGTCCCTCACCTGAACGCGCATCCAAGGGTTTTTCACAAGATTTGACACCATCAAACTTTGAACCTAAGGTCATCCTTTCTTCCCATTTGCCTTCATTCACCAGCACAGAGTTATCATCCCAGTCAGGAGAAACATTGGTTTGTCCTGAGTTGAAGAATAGGTCCTACTCCCCTGATACTCAAGCATCCTCTCCCTTCGCAGAGCTAAGAGGGAGGATTTCCCTACCTGACCTCTTTAGCAGAGGCTCCACACCTGACATAGAGGATTCTCCCTGCACCCCTGAGCTGATTTCTTGCCCCTCGTCTGCAGGAGGAGACACCACAACAATACCTGAGAACCAGGACAGCAAGTCATCAGCTGAACCTGCCAGTACTGTGTCCACACCTGCCCCAAGATACACACCTCCCTCCCCTGTTATTTCATTAGCCCCCACTCCAGAGCTTAGGGAGAATAGTGTCTCACCTGAAGTTAGATGTGCACCTCCCTCACCTGGCCTTGTCAGCACTGCCTCTACAACTGAGACTTGGACAAGAACCCCCTCACCTGCTCCCTCAACTAAAACAACACATATTTTCCCACCCTCTGAAACCAGGTCTCAGGCTTCCTCACCTGTAATAACTTATAGTTTAGTCCCATCACCTGAAGTTAGGAACAACTACTCTCCAATAGAGCAAAGGTATACGGCTGCCTCACCCGAAATCAGGATTACAGCATCCTCGCCAGAGTTAACCTCAGACTCTCTGGATCCTCACCTTGACTCCACCTCTTCTCACCCCAGAAGCCTCAATTCATCCCCTCATATCACAGGAATCTGTTACTCTGTTGTTCAACCTGAGGACAGAGACACTAGCCCATTTCCTGAACTCTCTCGCCTCTCCACTCCTGAGCCTAGCAGGACACATCTGTCGCCTGAACCAAGGAGCCCTACCCCACGCAGAGATAGTATACAGAGCAGCATAGCAGAGTCCACTAGTACACCAAGAGGCTCACCTCACATAACAGGCTTAACGTGTGTTGTCCTACAGCCAGAGAACGCTGAAACAACTCTGTCACCTCAACCCAGGTACCAAACCCCTTCACCTGAGCCAAAGCATCACACTCCCTCACCTGAGCCAAGGCATCAAACCCTTTCTTCTGAGAGGTATCAAACGCCCTCACCTCAACACAGAAATAGAGATCCTTCACCTGTTGCCCCATCGCCTGAAACTAGGTCTCATCAGCACTCACCAGTTGCCCCTTCCATTGAAGTTGATCCTCAATATACAGACCCCACTTTTCCTCTCAGAGACACACCTGAGGTCGAGGCTGTTTCCTCTTCACTTGATATTACAGGAATACAATACCCCACCCACTTGACAAAAGAAACAGTGTCACCCTCATCTGAATTAGACAGTGGAGCCAAATCACTTGTGGCTAACATCAAAAACAGCCCACCAGTAGCAAAAAGTCCTATTCATTCACCTGAATCCACTTCACCTTTCTCAGCTGAAGAAAGGGTGTTAGATAGTTCATTAAAACAAAAAAGCACAGACAGAGAAACAACACCAAGGGAAATATACCATCAACATAACCAAAGTGTAGCTTCCTTCTCTGAGGAGAAACAAGATATTGGTCCTGTTGTTTTCCAGAAAGAAGACCCTTATAATAATTCCTCTATTGAACTCCAGGCTCCTTCCCTTAATCTGCCAGTCTCTCTTGAGAACAGGAGTCCAAACAGTTCACCTGCCCACAAGGCTATATCTAACTCACCTGTACAGAGATTGGACGGCCCACAGCCTAAATTTGTTGCTCACCCCTTAACCTCTGACAATAGAGAAAGCAACAGCTCTCTGAAATCTACTTTCACACCCGAGCACTTGAGAAGACAGCCATCACCCAAACTTGGAAGTGAAACCAGAGAGAGTTTTGTGGAGGACATGGCCCACCATGTAAACAGGAAGAGAACGCCCTCTCCCCCACTCACCAGGTTCACCCCTGTACATATCATAGCCCCTCAGAAGCCATACCGACAGTGGCAGAATAGAAGCAGCTGTAGCCCCCCTCAGGTGGTAGCATCCTCACTGACTGGTAATTTAAAGAAACCGGTGACAAATAGGGAAAGCCCCAATGTTGCCCCCATTGACAGTAATAGCCAGGCCTACTGGGTCAGGCTGGAAAGGGAACTGGAGATGGAGAGGGAAATGCAGCTGGAGGAGGAGAGAGAAAGGGAGAGAGAGAGAGACAGGGAGAGGCAAATGGAGAGGGAGATGGAGAGAGAGAGGAAGAGGGAGGAGCGGGTGCCTGAAAAGGGGGAGGGGTGGCAGGGGGACGCCAGTTACAGAGGGGAACAGGTTGAGCTGTCATTCAGTGCCAGGAATAGAAAAGGGCCTGTGAGTCGCAGTACAGCTCCCACAAGCAGAGAGACGCGTCAGGGAATGCCAACCGCGCGTTCCTACTCAGAGAGCCTGCTTGCCACCAGACAGCTACAGCAACAACAGAGTCTGCTCAGAGTGCAGACTTCCCAGCAAGACACCAGGGGAGGTGGTCCTACCAGACGGCTTCAGCCTACTGTGTCCCAGAACAAGAACTCTGCTCCTGGACGCGTGGCCGTAAACAGGCCCGGCCGGAGCTCCAGCTCCAGCATGGGAAGTGAGTTGGATGAGGCAGACAATGAGGTGAAGTGGTTTACAGACCTGGCTTTCCGCAGCCTGTCAAGCCCTGAGGTAGATTACCTTGACATGTACAACTCCAGCCACCATTCATCTACCAATATTTCCCAGCCGTCTACCCAGGAAAGCCCAGCTGGGGCCAATGCTGCCTGGCTGGCCTACGCTGACTTCAGGGGGTCTGCTCCAAGGCTGGACAACGAGGACTTCTCATTCCAGCACCAGTCTACCTATTACTCTGATGGCCTAGACCCATCAAAGCGCTATGAGATGGGCAGCTTTGAGTGTGTTGATGTGGCTGTGGAGAGAGAAGAGCCCAGGAAGGTGAGGAGAGGAGTGCCAAAGAGACAGATCCAGCTGAAGAGAAAGAATACTGCTGAAGTGAAGCAGGATGACAGCAGTGAGAATAGTAGCCCTGTGGTTCCTGTGATGACAGACAGTCCCTCTCTACAGAGGCACTCCAGAGAGACATTGGTAAGACAACACAGTACACCAGCAGCCATGCAGGAGTCCTACCAGCCTGAGCTGAGCCCTGAGCCAGATGAAAAAAATGAGAGGAAATCTAAACTCCAGAAATCTGTTTCTCTTGATGAGTCTTGTACTAAGACCAAGATGGCCACTTGCCTCATCAAGAGTGTGTTGTCCAAGAAGATGCAAAGTGTTGATAAACAAACTGAAGAGCATGTGAGAGAAGAGGTGAGCCCCCCCTCTGAGGACAAAACCCCACCCCCTGAGAGTGCAGTGGCACCACTTAAAGAGTCCCCAAAACCTGACACACACAATCTGAGCTCCAGTCTTCACTCAGATCACAGTCTTTCATCTGAAGATCTTGCTGTGAGAAGAGAACTGGGCACAAGGGGTGAAATCAGATCACAGAAAAACTTTGGAGTGAAATCCAGTAACAGGCCAAGCTCAAATAGCAGCAGCACAAGTTTTAACTTGCCACAGACTGACGAGGGGACTGATTCTCAAAACAGGCATACAACCTCTTCAAGATCTGAAATGAGATCAGAACTGACAGTGCCATTTGACAGTAAACAGTCCACCACAGAAAAAGTCATCCTCAGGACTGATGGACGAGCAGATGACAGTAAAAGATGGGAGGAAAGAGAGGGTGGTGACTCAGCAAATACCACTGCCGGGAACACAGGAGCTCCTTTTGCCACTGGAGCCAGCAGCACGCAGGACAGAATGACAAACAGAGACCAGGAATGTGAAATCATTGGCACAGAGGACCATAAACAACTGCAACAGGGTGACAAGAGTACCTATATGTCAAAAACACCAGAGATTACCCTCAAAACCAGTACTGCCACAGAGAAAAAGAAAACCTCGCTCAATGTCTCTCTCACACCTGAGGTGGAAAATAAATCTGAGCTACAGCGTGAAGCTCCTTCGCCAGAAAAGTCCTTCAGAGAAAAGGAAGAAAGGGTAGAGGCCAGAGTGGATGGGAAACCAGAGGAGGAAGAAGGGAACGGGAATAGTAAAGTTAAAGTCCCCATCCACAAAGTAAGAGACGTTAGGCGGCTTGTAAAAAATACATATAATCTGTCATTCAAGGCAGCCAGTGCTGTAATGCCATCAGATGAGAATGAAGAGAGGACAGAAATTTCAAAGGAGGAGAGGAGGGACGAAATTAAGGAGGAAAGGAATGAGATCAGGGAGGAGCGGAGGGAGACAAGGGAAGAGGTAAGGAGGGAGGAGAGGAGGGAAGAGATGGCAGAGGAAAGGAAAGAGGAGAGGAGGGAAGAGATGGCAGAGGAAAGGAAAGAGGAGAAGAGGGAGGAAAGGAGAGAGGAGCTCAGGGTGGAGACAAAAGAGGAACGGAAGGTGGAGGTGGAAGATGCAAAGCTCCTAACATTATCTCCACCTGTGCAGAACAAGGGAAAGCCTGTGTCTCGCCCACAGCCAATGCAGATAGAATGTAAGGCTGTTTGCTGGAAAGAAGACAAAAATAAAATGATACAGAGCAAGATAGACCCAGAGAAGCCAGGTGACAAACACCAGGCTTCTCCACAGCTCACCACTGAGACAAGCCCAGAACCAGAGAATTCCTCCTATGCAGACAGACAGAGTTACACAACAGGGGACACGGCAACAGCAAAGCCATGTCAACCTGATCCTAACATGGAGGCAGAAACACAAGATACTGAAGCAGAAACTTACAAAATGCCAGACAATGAGGAGAAACCTGTGGTGGTTAGAAGAGACAGAAAGCCCCCCATGCTTGGAAGCCTCCCCAGACTCCCTAGTAAGGACAGAGAGGTGTCCACTGCTGTAGTTGTGATAAGGGATGGATCCAGCAAGACCAAGACATCTGCATCTCCAGCCCAGGAAGAGATTCCCAGCCCACTTCAAGCCCCATCCACTTCACCTTCGCCTGGGCCCACTTCTGGCACGACCCCTGGCAGCAGCGGCCACTCAGTTTCGATGATCTTAAAGGAGAAGGGCTACCAAGCTGACATTGGAGCAGTAGTGGGTGAGGGCCAGAGTGCACCTGGAGGTAAAGGCCCCCCCCGAAAGCATGTGAACCGCCTGGAGATCCCCCTCCAGACCGCCACGCCTTCAGATGGAAGTCTGACTGAGTCACGGAGGGAAAGAACATTCTCCTCCTCTTCTACCAAGTCTGGCTCCACAGCAGTTTCTGACAACACAGAGACCCTTACAAAGACCAGAGAAGACGAGGGAGTTAATGTTAAGCCTACAGTAAGAGACGCAGCAAAGCAAAATAGTGTGTCTCCTCTTAGAAATTCACAGCAGCAAGCACCATCTCAAGTCAAACAGAAGGAGCAAGGAGATTTTGAAGCAGTGAAAAGACAAGATCCAACCTTCCCTCCAAGATCCCCTGCAATAAGGAGATTCAGACCTCAGCCAATCGAGGTGAAGTCACTGTCTAAAGAAACACAGAAACAAGAGATGCCCACTAACAACGCACCAAGCAGTAGGCCTCAAACTATAGAGGTCAAATCTATAGCTAACAACTCTCAAAAACCAGTTGTGCCACCAAAACCAAATTACAAATTCAAACCGACAGATTTAGGAGCGATGCCAAATGAATCACAGAAATCAGCAGAGACAACATCAAGCGTAAAACCACAAAGTGAGGAGAGGCCTCAAACAATAGTAGTCTCCTCACCAACAATCTATAGAAAGCTCTCCAGTGAGTCCACACCAACGTCGAACTATACAAGAAAACTAGCAGTGTCCACAGTCTCCAGCTGCAGACCTCCACCGAGCAAAACAACAGCAACCACCATCTCTAGTCTCTCAAACCGATCAACGGCACCATCGGAGACAGAGGCATCTAACGACAGAGCTCAGCAGCAACAGCCAGGGGCCTCACCTCAGAGCTCCAGATATACACAAAGACCCACGACCTTAACCATAGCTCCAACATCAGCCAAGGGCCCAGGTCCAACCTCAGCTCCAGGTCCAGTTCCTGACCTGACACCAAACCAAGTCCCTGGACCTTCCTCAGCCAACCAGGCAAGCCAGCCAGCTGTTACGGATCTAAACAGCCAACCACAGCATCCCAGGACGGCATACCCTCAAGAGCGAGGTGTGCCGGTCACTTCTAACAGTACAAAACAACCTGTTACTGTATCCACAACACAAGCGCCGGGATACACACATGCCTACCAGCCATACCACAGGTCACTTTCCAACGAGCGCTCCCACAGAACAGATGACCTGCGTTTCTATGCTTCAGACGACCCTCCGAGCTACGATGAAAGGGAGAGCTTCAGTCCCCTAATGCTGCCAGATTTAACCCCCAGGAGGCCAAATCGCTTCCAGCCCTCCTCCCGCCCTCCTCCATGCTCCTGCACCTCTGGCTGCCCCTCCCACCCCGGTCTCACCCCGCCTCACCACCACCACAGCCCCCACAACCTCACCCCACCTGCCCCCCCACACTCCCCAGGCCAGGCACTACCTTACCCTGTGGCCCAGCCCGCTCTCCGTCCCCACCAGTGCAGACCTGACCCTCAGCATATGAGCTACCAGCCCAGCTCTCCTAAATCAAGCCAGCCACCAGCCATATACCAGCCTCTCCACCACCCTCCTGCCTGCCCTCCCCACCCGTCTCTCATGCAGCCCTGCCCTGCTGACCGCCCTTTGCAGCCACCTCAGCATATTGACCCCCGGCGCCCTCCTGTCCACCGTTCTCCCCAGCAGCAGCCACCAGGTGTGGGTGGGGGTCCGTACACCGACCCTGGCCATAGCCACTCCCCTGGCCTTCCACCTATGGATCCCCAGTACCTGTGTGGCCCTCAGAGCCTGGGGCCGTCCTATGGCTCTGAGTATGGGGGTGACAGCTCCAGTCTGTACTCGGAGAGTAGCTATGGACAGACGCCTCGCAGAGTGCTCATGGATCCTGAGACAGGGAAGTATTTCTACATAGAGGTGCCTGTGCAGCCACTGAGGAAGATGCTGTTTGACCCAGAGACTGGCCAGTACGTGGAGGTGCTCATCCCCCAGCAGGCCATGTCTCACTCAGGCCTCTATCCTCCCTCAGCAGCCCCCTATCCTTCCCTCCACAACCCCAACATGTACGCCCCTGGTCCACAGTACCTGCCCTATGCAGCCCCACCTGCCCCGCCCCACCCCCAGGTTCAGCCCCAACCGTCCCGCCATCCCGAGTCCTCTGCCTCAGCAGCGATGCACCAGAATGGGGCCGGGGTTGGTTACGGGAGTCCCTCTGGTCAGGGGTCCAAACCAGAGCCCCAGAGCCATCCACCACTAGACCAGAGCTACCTGGAGGGTATGTATTATGTTCCTACAGGGATGAATGCAAGCCCCAATCCCACCCCACCAGACTGCTACCACAAACATCCCCCCAACCTACCCACCGCAGGGGGGAAGAGGTCCTGAAATAGAGGTTAGAGGCCGTCTTCCTGGAGCCTGTTGGGTTTTAAATACACAGTGTATAAAGGGGTTGTCTAATGTTAGCCTGTAATGTTATTTGAGTTTTCACATAGCAACTGAAGACAGTGATTCTTTGGTTGTTGTTTATTTGCTGCTGCTTATACTGTAATGGGCTGCTTTGATAGAAGAATAAATATGAATGTTATTATTCTATGTTTGATAGTTTTGAAAACACAAGTTATGCTTTTCTATGAAGTGTTCTTAAGACTAATACCTGAAGCCAAAAAGATCTATCTAAATTTTGCCCTTTTGGATAGAGAGTAAGAACATCATATTCTTACCAATAATACATGAGCAATATAAATCAATAGATTAACTGATTTATTGATGTGTGTACTTTAACAAATATCTCCAACAAACTTGAAAATACTGTTTAAGAAGAACCTCATATTTATTTTATTATTTTGTTTCTCTAATACTGGATGAGTGAGTTTGTGCACATGATGTTTGCAACAACAATGCCAATAAAATATGTCATATATGAATGTATCTGTATTCCGGGGTCTTTTTTGTCATGCCTTTTCAGCAAGTATACTATAATGTAGCAATTTAACTATGTCAACATTAATTTCCTCATCAAATCATTGTGGTAACTAAGGTGTCAAATACTGGAACTTTTAACATCATGTAATTTTCTAGCTTTCATATGAAATATAGCTGGCATGGCTCCATTGTTTTAAACCACATAGGTTGCTGAAATCAGTGATTGCATTCAAGATTACACTGCAGCCAGTCAAAGATTGTGACATATCAACCATGCAAATAAATATCTGAGTGAAGTATCATAAGATCAATTGCATTCATTGTCAAACACTTACTCAGGCACTGAAAGATCGGCCTGGGACAAAAATAACTTGGAATAGACAATATGTATAGGGCGCAGCAGGGTGGTATAGTGAGTAAGAAGGCCAATCTTGAACCAGAGGACCCAGGCTCAAGCCCCTGGGACACTTTTTCTGTAACTGACCCTGCACTCTAGCCTTCCTGTGGAGGGGAGCAAGTGAAAAGAGTATCACATTGTTAACTTTCTATTTTGTGCTTGCAAACTGTTTTTCTTAAGGCCCGGCACCAGACACCCATCTAGTGTCAGGGAGGAGAAATGCAGGTGAAGGGTGAAAAAAACAAGAAACTAGTGCATGACGTCAGATTTTTAAAGCTGTTTCACTCTCCTCTAAAAATGTTGCATCATCTCAGTTACACTCCTGCCAGGTAACCTTTCAAATCAATGGACTCATGTCAAAGGAGCCTCCTGGTTTGATGTCTTTTTTTTTTCCCTCATAGCCACCCTACGGTGTAAAGTATTCAAATGTCAGCGGCCACTTTTGGTAAAAATTCAGACATAAAAGAAGCTGTGAAGTAAATGTTAATTGTGCATATCATGGCAGGATGGGCAAAATAAGACCGTATAATGTGTTTATGCACTTTATGTACTCTACATTGTAATGTAAAGTATGTATGTAAAGTAAAAAAAAAGTATGTAAAGTGTTATTTATAATGCACCTCTCAAAACAAATGTTACAAGGCAGAGTACAATAATAAAACAAAAATGTAGATGTTAAAAAATAGAGATAAAATCTAACGTATATAAATTTGAACAAACATCATAACAATATAGGACAATAAATAGCATAATTGCTCATAAAGACAACAAAATGGCCAACAATGTATACAGTGGAGGTGACACTGAATTGAATAGAAAAATCTTGTCTTTCATTAAGATTCACTGAAATACATTAAGGAAACAATTCCAGTTTCCCCTCAATATTCACAATATGGTTCTGATTTAAAACTGTGACCACTTGAGGGTGCCACAGACCACCAAAGCAGTTGAATATGTTACATCCTGAAGGTATGTCTAAATCTGTTAACCTTTCGTGAGAAGACCCAGTCACAGTAAAACACATTTTAATGATTTTATATTCAAAGCCTGACTCTGTTAACTCAAACCAGAGCCTAATTTGTTTGTCCAGAGGGACAAAAATGGCCCCTATTTTCTTTGATGTGGATGGCTGTAAAACTAATGAGGGGTCTGACCAGTAGCTGTGTGGGGCTGTAGTGTGTGTGCGCACTTGTGTATGTGGCCTGAGTGTATGTGTGTGTGTGTGTGTGTGTGTTTCATCTGGAAGGACAACTCAGAGCCCCACAGAAACATATGAGACCATTCACTCACATCTGGAGGGGATGTGATACTGAAACACCTGGAGAAAAGCGTACTCTTTGTACTATTAATTTTCAGCACTGGAGAATTATTTCATTCCAGCTCCTAAAACAAAGCTGTCTTCTGTCCACCACATCTTTGTCGATATAAAAACTGGCCCAGAAACCAGGTGCCAGGGCGTCCTATTGGTTAGACAGACACAGGTTTGATCCCTACAACTGCCAAACAACCCTAACCCTTGAGCAAGACACTGAACCTCCTCCTGCTCACTTATCATAAGTCGCTCTAAAAAGTGAAAAGGAAAGTTTCGGCCAAATATCTCAGATATAAATGTAATCTCCTCGTGTGGGTGGTGAAACCACGCGTAGCAACAGCATATGATATGACAACAATCTAGCTATAGTATAGAATGTGGTGTTCAATTTTACAAGATTATTGCTGTAAACCTCTGTCATGGCCCGGATAATAATCCAGCAAGACACAGAGACACACCTTAGGAACACATGCTAATCTGTATAAACTTCCCGGCACACCTTGCACACAATTACCTTTCAGACACACACACACACACAGTACGGCTTTATTGTTTACCATGCCAAACATTGCTCAAATTCAAGCCCATATGAGACTCCAGTCAGTCAGCCAACATGTGTGAGACAGTCTTTGTCTATGAAGAGAACACCATGGACCTGTGGACAGCGATGATGTTATTATATTACCTGCATTGTGTAAATAAATGGCACACAGAGTCCTGTCTCTGTGTGCCAATATTGACAATTGACTTTGAAGCGTTTAGGCATTAGAGATAAATCACTGTGGTAGTCTAGGTCGCCTTTATCAATCATTTAATACTAATCACATTTTTCCAGACACATCCTCCCCATCGTGTGTGGCTACAATGAATTCCAGTTGTACACACACACACACAAAACAGACACCATGACATCATACAGCGCATTAGGGGAGGTCTGGGCTCTTTCCAGTGAGTCTGTTATTGTTATGATTCTGTGACCACTTTTCTACCCCAGAATGTGATGATACGCACACACACACACACACACACACGTTGCCCCATCGCCCAGGACCGCACCCAGGAGTGAGTGGGTTTGACTTCCTAGCCACGTCTGATGTGGACCCACTGGGGGGCGATTGGTGAATGGAAAAGTCCTCTCTACATTGTCTTACCGATAACAGGAATGTGGCAAAGAGTGGGTGGCACAAAGGGAGGAAACCAGTTCATAAGGTGAGTCTGGTCCCTGCCAGACGTTGCTATTAGTAATCAAAGTGAACCTTCATCTCTCTGGCTGGGAACCTTTATTGTCTTTACTGCCATGTCAACCGAGACATAATATTCTGGCTTCAGGCTTCAGTACTTATCAAAGAGCCATAACCAGAGAGAACCTGGTTCAGCAACTGCTACTTAACAAGACAGAGTGAAAAAGCTGAAGAGAGGGAGATGTTTTACCTGTAGACCCAGCCTTATGCCTATATAAGGCTTGCTTCCGAGGGAAGTGGGCGGGTTGTAACAAGCAAGCTGGCATCTGTCAGCGCACTGTGAGCGAACGCAGCCTGTGACAGCTGGTGAGTGAGGCAAGGAGGCAGGAGATAAGGGAAAGGAGGAGTGAGTGAGTGAGTGAGTGCGGGCGGGATTAAGAAACACCTGAGTGTTACCTGAAACCATGCCTTCCGGCTCTCACCTTGTTTCCTAGCAACAGCTCAGCATAACAACAAGCCCATGTTGTAAACTCTCCTCTGGTGTGTGTGTGTGTGTGTGTGTGTGTGTGTGTGTGTGTGTGTTTATGTGTCTCTATGTGTCATTCAGACCTGTCTCTCTCAGTTCAAGTTTATTTGCAATTTTCTTTTGCCATTTATGTAAATTGGAACCCGAGCGACCAATTACCTGTCTGTCTCGCTCCGGTGTGCCTACCTGTCTGCCTGAGCAGATTTCACATCATGTCTCATGATTGCCTCACCCCCAAACCCCTGTAATTATATTCACCAGCCTGAAATCATCCAGCTTTAGATGACTCACCTGTACCATAACCACACCATTTGTTTCAAATTATTGATTTTGGCCCTGATAGCCTTTTTGTGCAATCACACAGGAGGAATCCCTCGCTGGAGGCTACTGTTATATCTACTGCGACGACAGCTACGTTATAAAGGACTGGAAACAGGACACTGAAATGAGATGTTTTCATTTAGAGTGGAAATCATTAGTCTAGACTAGTCTAGTCCCTTAGTGTCCCAGGACCCCTAACGTCTAGGGAGGAAACAGTTACTTATAGTATGAGTCTTTCCTTGAGAGACTGGAAGACTGGAGCACACACACACACACACACACACTCACATTATTCAGCGTTAAGGATGAGGTAGCCAAAAAAATGATGTCATAGCCTGATCACTTTACCCGTCCTCCTCCTCCCGAGACCTGGATGGCAGATCAATGAGGAATGGAAGGAATGAGGAGAGAGACAGAGTGCAGGAGGGGTGTGTGTGTGTGTGTGTGTGTGTGAGAGAGAGAGAGAGAGAGAGACAAGAGTTATTGACAGGAACAGGCTCTTTGCTGCCTCCATCCTGAATCACTCAGAGCTGATGGCATGTCTCAGTCCTTATTGATACTGCACTATGTCAGCTATTTCCTACTGCACAACTTAAAGCACTGCATATTGAGTTGGACAGCGCTATAAACCACATGGGCTGCAGCCAACTGAAGACTGAGAGGTCTGGATGATATTAAAGTGAGGGAATCTCCTGGGAATCGGTCTTTGGTCTCGTTCAGTGGTCAGGTTCGTTATGCTGTGGGGTGTATGGGTCACCGGATTCTTGGAGCATGAGATAAAGCAGTGAGTCATGTAAGGGTGGCCCTGGCCACACAGACCTTAGACATCAGACATTTAATAATGCAGCTATTAGACATTAGAGCATAAACCTAAAACATGAAGGGTAATACATCAGTCTCGGACCGGCTCCCCTGTTTTCTCAGTAAACAGTAATACTTAGGGTCAACTTCTCCGCCTCGTCGCTCTTTTCTATCCCTCTCCTCTCTCACTCCATCTTTCTATCTCTGGCTTTATCGCCTAGTGGAGCGTGTGGAATCTCGAACCTTCCCTGGACAATGCGTGGCATGCCGGAGAGGACTTGAGATCCTGCAGCACAACAAAATACAGGCAGCTGTGCAGTGCTACCAGAGGTCAACACCAGGGCGGCAGCAAGCAGCTGGATGGCAGTGACACAGGAGCTGTATTAGTCAAGAGAGAAGATTAAGAATTACCGGATAAGGAGAGGCAATGGACATCCTGCTTGCACCACTCTGTATGTGTTCATCCCTCCAATATTAGCAGTAGTAGTAGTACAACTTTATTAATCCAACAGAGGGAAATGTGTTTATCACAGAAACATCACAAGCGATGCAACAACCAGTACCAAACACAAACAGGGTGAACACAAACCAAACAGCACATACATACACAACCATCCATGTCTATAATAAGCAGACAGGTCAGGCACAAATCCATTATGATCTTTCCTCAGTTTCATCGCACTGGGAACAGAAGATTGTTTGAACCTTTCTGTAGACATTTTGGGAAGAATAAACCTGTTACTGAAAGCTTTTGTGTTGAATCAGTACATTGTGAATTGAGTGATCTGTGTTGACAATAATACTCTGAAATTTAGACATGACTTTCCCATTGTACAGTAAATTTAGTGTTTCACGATTACATCCAATAGTTGAACCGGCTTTCTCCTTGATCTTTCCCAGTTTGTTGTCATTCTCTTTTGATTGGTTTTCATTCCGACAAATGAGGGCATAACTGAGAACAGTAACAAGAATAAGAACACTATGATAAAAACTCAAATGCATTTTGTCACAAACATGAAAAGACCTCAGTTTCTTAAGGAAATAGAGACTAAATTGTGCTTGCTTATACATCTGTAAGGAGTTCTCCCTTCAGCCTTTTTCCAGAAGTTAACCACTAGGAGAATGGTGGAAGTTAAATAGATATTTTTCCCCAAATATGAGTGACATGAATTTGTGTTAACATGGGAGATGTTGTCATCTTTCACCACCCTTCACATCAATCCCTACTTATATTTACAGGCTTCTCAATAACCATTTTGCACACTTACTATCAAGTGACTATTAAACATAAATTACAGGAGTAGGCTCTTTCAATTGGGACTAACAATCAGGCTGATGGAAACATTCAAGGTAACCATGGGATTAACAAGACAAGACAAGCAGGAAGAGTGTGAAACAAACAATACGTGCAGTCAAACTCAACTTAATCGTTTTGTTGACTGGATCGTCTGTTACGTAGGCTGGTGCCTCTGCATTGTTTGTGGTGCCTCGGGTGAGAGATAAGTAGCAGATAGGTGTTACGTATGATTTTCCATGTGTTTTTCCCGTCCCTGTGCCATAGTGAGGGTGTATTTTCAGCGTGCAACACATAACACAGCGCTAATAAAACCAGCAGGACAGCGTGTTTTGTATTTTCTCAGATTTTGTTTTGAAGTTGCCCTTAACTTCCCAATCCAAGTCCATCATAAAATTTCCCCAGTAATCAGTCACGGTAGGATGCAAAGCAGAGATCACTGCAGATCAGAGCTCAAAGGCAGCCTCTACACAGAGCTTGTTATTGTGTGCATGGGTGGAGGTGCAATGTGATAACAGACTGATGATCTCTCTGTCAAACCTTTCCCTTCAGCAGTCATTCTCTGACAGCAGCGTTGCTCAGGCCCTGCATTTTTGTGATATGAGAGACAGGGCACCAAGTACCAACCGAGGAAAAACAAAACAGAATCACCAGTCAAATAGGTATGCTTTGGAAAATGTTATTCAGGTTGGTAGGTGTTCAAAACAATATACGATATACAAGTGGTTAGTGCTGTTGTGCTCAGTGCTCCGGTTTCCTCCTACATTCCAAACACGTACATCAGGTGAATTAGACACGCTAAAAAAAAGCCACTAAATGTCCCGTGAATGAAAGTGTGAGTGATTGTCTATCTGTGTTAGCCTGTGATGGACTGGCAACCTGTCTAGGGTGTTTCCCCTGCTGCTGGGAAAGGCTGCAGCCCCCTGTGTGACCCTCAAAAAGAAATGAATGAGCTCAGCTCCTGGTCTGCTGTTAAAACAGTCCACTTTTAAAGCCAACCAGAGGCGAGTTTTGGAAAGCGCAGGCATGTCTGTACTTTCTCATGCATGTTTCTGCACAGGTGACGGTGTCGCTGGCATCTGTCTATTGGTGGAAACAGCGGCAGAGGGGGAAAACCGGAGAACTATTTGGGTTATTCTGGTGCGGAGAGGCAGGAGGCTAGAAGCAGGCGGAGAAGGCCTTCTATTGTTGTGGAGAGAATGGAAGCTCTCACACAGCAAGATTCCATCCTACCAGTGCGGTCGCGGTGGCTGCGGTCTGATAAGCTTCTTCTGAACCGCTCTCAAAGAGCCTGTTGTCCTGTCCCGCTGGATTCAAATCATTTCCCCTTTAGAATACTTCAATGACCCATTATCTGAGAACGGTTTACAGCGAGCTCACAGGTTTGTGAATGTGTAGGTGCATTGATACCGATTTGATCTGATAAAGCATCGGTGTTGACAGGTCACCTGCGGGTAGAAAAGGGAAGTGCCATTGTTCTTCTTTCTGCATGAATTAAGGTCAGAAGCAGGTATGACTATGCTGTTCAGTATGAGCACACCTGACTGGACTCTTCGCTGCCTCAATAACATCATATCCTCTCAACTTGCGTCACTTACTGTGGTTGCTGCTGGCTGGGTGTCCTCATTTCCCCACCCACAGCATCCATTCCACAGTATCAGTGGATTTGAACACAAATTCAGAGTTTGGACGGAAACCATGGCAATGACTTGTTACCACAGCGATGACTCGTCACCACAGTCGCCACAGTACTGGGCAAAGCCTCTGTAGAGAGCGGCAGAACCACTTTTCCCCCCACTGGTCTCTAAAAAAAAATGGCCCGCTCTATGGTTTCTCAACTCTTTGATTCTGCGAAGTTTAAGCCAAGGCCGTTGCATCAACACCAAATGGTTTTTTAACTCTTTTTCTCTGTGAGATTTACGCTGAGGCCTGTCCAAACAACAGTTGAGAATTGAATCTGGAAGTATTTATTTTGGAGATATATTTAGCTTATGACCGCCAGCCTGGGTCATGCCAACCATGCTAACTAGCTGGGGCAGGGCTATATTTACAGAGGGCTGGGCATCCATCATCGCAGCGCAAAAGCACAGACAGCCAGAGAGCGAGGAAGGGAAAGTGTGGCCCATCAGTCACCAAGGGCCAATCCCAGGGCTCGACTATTTAAAATGGCTCACGACTTGACCACAACAGTGCCACAAGTCACGCTGCACCACTGGACCTCCAGCGCAGCATTAAACATCTGCATCCTTACACCATGCCTGCTCGCATGCAAGTGTGTGCATACCTTCACGTATGCATGTACTGCATGTTTTTTTAGCATGTACATGTGCATGCGTACCCACTCTATTTGCATGTGTAAGTGTGTGTGCAAGTGTATATCAGTGTGTGCGCATGCGTACATATGTGAATGTGTGTGTGGCCTGTTTAAGCCCAGACTGTAAAGTGTCCGGTAACAGAAGAAAGGGCAGAGAGAGAAAAAAAAAGCTGATGGTGACACCTGGGCCTTCTGCCCTGGCACACTGCACCTGAATGACATCACTCTGACACACAGACAGAATAACACATCAACTGTCAAACGCAAACCGGAGAGACTGTCTGATACTGCAAATAGATGGCCAGACAGATAGGCAGGCACACAGACTGAGAGGACAGATAGTGTTAACGCAGACAGACGTACATACAAGGTCAGAGAATAGGAGGCAGACATGCAGAGTCATTCCTCCAGGCAGAGCGGTGTTGAGACTGGCCTCACTGCATCGATGGCCAAAGTCTGACACACAGCATATGTTCTGCCCATGGCATGGACTGGCCTCATCCCTGTCATCCTGCTATGTAGAGTTCCCAAACATGCATGACTATACGACCCCTTAGGAAGCGATACAGCAAATTTGTTTTTGCATGTATTTTTTTTATGTTTATGTAGTTGTTTAACTTTTATTTCACCAGGGAAAGGTGACTAAGCATGCTTGCTCTTTTTAAGCCACACCCTGCTTCACATTAATTCAGCTAAACCAGTGCAACCACAGTCCTCTACTGTTGGACACTGAAAACCCTAACCACTGGAGCAGTTGGGGGTTCAGTACCTTGCTCAAGCGCACCGCAATAGCCATTGTTGAGGAGGGGGGTGGTGATTGTCATCCACCCCATCCCACCCCACCCAGATTTTCCCAGCTTGAATCGGCAACCTCCCAGTCACAAGTCTGCTTCTTCAACTTCTAAGCTACTGCTGCCCCATTTGTGTGCATGGATGCAAAATGTGTGTGTGTGTGCGTCCATGGGTGTGTATGTGTGTGTGTGTGCATGTGCTTGCTCACGTAGCAGATCATATAGGCCACAGCGATGCGGTGGAGAGTGGGGTCTGATGGATTGGCAGTGGGGGGGGGGACAAGTCGTTAGCACATCGGAGCGGAGAAGAAACCCGCCATGTAGGGACATTTGTCTGTGAGCTCAGAAGCACTGAAACCCAAGAAGCCTCTCAAATCCCCCCAACTGACTGCCTCTGGGGTATTAATAACACACACATACACTCCCATCCACCCTACTGATAAACAATGACCTGGGGCGAGGCGGCTTATTCTGACAAGTGCTGAAAAAAGATGTCATCACACGTTGAATCCTCAGAGCGTGAAAGTCACACACACACACACACACACACACACACACACACAAGGCCCTGCTGCAATGATATTGCCAGATGAGAGACCTGCTTTGAACGCAGAGGGGGGTTAATTTTGAGGTCAAGTCTGGGCTGTGATAAGGGTGTGTGTGTGTGTAGTTTAATGACATCATGTTAACTTGTAAATTAACACCCCGGCTACCCCCTGTCCCTTGACCACGTGAATGCACGAGCCTCCTGGATGATGAGGTCATGATGGCCTGTAGATCATGAGGGGGGGGGGACTGCTAAATACAGAGTAAGGGTGGGGGGAATGCTGGCTATGTACACTCACTGCATGCTATGTATGGTTCCCCCACGCTCCACTTTTTAGCCACTGCACCCACATACAATACTGCGTGTGCATTATTCTGCAGCTTTTGATTGCAAAACTACACCGCATGCTGTGTATTCTTAGATGCTGGATTTATTTGCAATGGGGTAATAAATTGTGAATGTGGTGTTAATATAATCAAAGCCCAGTGGTCTTGGCAAAACGCTTGAGTCAGTGCTGCACTAGTCGCCCCGCGCAGTGTTTTATGACCTCTGAGCTATGAACAGGCTCTGTATTCATACAGTGGCTTAGGAGGTAGGAGCTATAAATTGTTTATGTGTTGATAGGTGTTATCTGAGGTGTGTGTGTGTGTGTGTGTGTGTGTGTGTGTGTGGTGGCTTGGAGGGTGTCAGGATCTCAGTAGACAACACGGTCACTGGTCGGAGCGTCTGTTTACAGGATCAACAGAATTATGCATAAGGTGGAAAGGGAAACTAAACGCGTGGTAGGCAAGGCAATAAACGGCTATCTGTTTGATGCAGTGGTCCACGTTGTCCCAACACTGAACAACAGGCAAAGGAGAGAGAGAGGGAAGGAGGGAGAGGGAAACCCGTACTGCATTCCTTAGTTGTGAGACGGGTAATCAGTCAGCATGATGTCATGACAGGTTCAGAGGTTCTGCTCACACACATGTCCAGACAGAGCACCGCTGTCGACACTTTGCCACACACCTTCACTAGGAAACAACATTTAATTCCCTCTACAGTGTGTTTACCCCAATCCTTTGGGGTATTTTTATTTAATCATGGTCTGATATGCACATTTTTTTTGTTTTTGTTTGTTGTTTAGTTTTTGTTTCTAGGCAAATTACGAGATTAAATTATTGAAGATAAATTACTAAATTACTACTACAGATTAAATGTACCTTATAAAACCTACCACTTCCTGATTATAGCCACAACTTGGCATCATGACTGATTCTCAAAATTGGTATGAATCCAAGCTCACAGCAAACTTTCCGGTATTACTGTAACACGTGTTGACTTTTCAGTGCCAGTTATTTGGAGTTGACAAGTATTGATTGGAGAGTTGTTTGTCCAGTCATAGCGCTGATACAGCTCTGGGGCGGGGATTCAAAACTATCAAAAGTGTTAAATTAACTGAGATGGGTGTGGACTTATATAAACACTGGCACAGTGTTAATTTACACTCTCAGAGTTATATTAACACTGATGATTTTTCAGTGTAATATCACTATGAATCTGAAAGTGTTGTCCCACTAATCTGACATGTCAAAACACAAAAAGAAAATATATTGTTTTATATCTGGAGTGACAAATATCAGTGTTCATATCATCTGTGAGGCAGGTGAACTCTCCTTCCCTTCTTCGTCACAAGGGTCAGATCCAGTGTGTCAGCCAAGTTATCAGACTCCCTGACCGTCCGTCTGCACCGCTTTGGGTTTATTTTGAGGGAAGGACCGTTCACGTCAAACAGAACATGTCTGTCTCCCCCACATCCTCTCCATATTTCACATAATCCATGAGGCGCAGCTGAGACAGACAGCGTATTCCCTCTCTGCGGGGTCTGAGTGTGGTCCATGATAGAAAAATAAACAGGGTTTTCATCATGGGAGGCATCACTCACTCAAGGAAACCCAGACTTGTGTTCCCGGGGACAAATTGTTTCTCTCTCTCTCTTCTCTCCTGTTCCATATATCCATTTCATTCTGGCTTGTGACAGACTAAAAGAATCCACATTGTTTAAGAAAGTGTCTGCTAAGCTTAGAAAGAGAGGGCACCACGCTTATGTTGGCAATATGCACCAGTCAATTGCTGGGCTTGTAAAAAAACACTATTTGTCTCAGGGATTCCCCCTGCCACACACACACACACACACACACACACACACCAACTGCCTGGCCTGTGTGCAGAGACATTTAGGCTTTCAAAAGCAGCATTGTGTGAAGGTCAGGGGAGCCTGTGGAATGGAGATCTATCGTTGTGACATTCTCCATTCTGTGAGAAAGCTCCTGTTACATAGGCACCAATGGGGAGCTGGATAATAGGAAGTGTGTGTGTGTGTGTGTGTGTGTGTGTGTGTGTGTGTGTGTGTGTGTGTGTGTGTGCATGCCGAGGCCAGAGAACATTAGGAAGACAAGCGATTACTGAGATTCTGATCGTATTATGACTGTCTGCGATTCAGACAGATCAGACAAGGAGTGAGTAAGATAGAGCAACGCACGGGTATCAGTGACTTTTCCCTTCGAAAAAAAATCCCCACACACATTCCATAAACACATACTAATTGTAATCTTAGCACTAATTCTGGGGATGAAAGTGATGTAAGTTCCAGTTTCTCAGAGCAGAAGCTGTGGTGTGAGCTAATCTTGATGTTGCCATCAGTTCTGTGAATTTGTACAACACACACATTGGATCTGGTGCAAGGTCCCAAGTCCAGCAGGTGCCACAGCAGTGAGCGAGTGACAGAGTCGCCATGAGACTGTGATTTAGGTCAAGGTTCAGGGTTTCTGTCCCCCCCCCCCCCCCCCTCGTCATTATTGGGTTAATTTTTAAGATGAGTGGACTCTGAGTGCCAGAAGAAAAAAGTTCAACCAATACCAGATAGTGAAACAGGGTGTGGATTCTTTTAAAGGCTATCGAAATGTGGGGGATGAGGAAACATCCTCCATGAGAAGTGAAACTGCAGGAAGGGTAATGAAAGACGCCTTAATAAAACAAGGCAAAAAGCACCATAGTTGGAGCTGCAAACTGTCCTTTTGACCCGTCTCCCTCCCTCCATCTCTCCCGCTCTTTTTTCTAATTATCTCTTTGCCCTCTTCGCTAATCGTATTTCACTGTCCTTCTCATAACTCTTTCAAAGCTCTGTATTCATTAGTCAGTCATCCTGTACAGGTTTATAGTTTGGCAGCAGGAAGTGCAAATATTTAACTGGGGTTGGCTCTCGCAGTAATGACAGGAATGGTATGTGCAACTGACAGCAGTGGCTGATAGTATCAGTCTCTGTCAGTGACACCGGCTGCGGTTACACTTGTCTTTACGTGATTTTTGAGATCTAATTCTAACAATCACATCAATTACATTGCTCTATATCCACACTTATATGTCACCTGTGGCTGTATACATTTAAATCTATATCTGCATTACTTTTTCCTGCTCTCCCTCTCCATTTTTATACATTGCTTGTTTGCACACTGTGGCTAATGCAGGTCTGTCCACTTCCACAACTGGTTTTGAAGATCTTATAGCAATGTGAGCAAAATTAGAGATAAAAGTCACATTGAAATGACCGGTGTAACCATAGCCATCCAGGCTGTGGAGTATTGCCATCCAGGAATGTTGGAGGAATTTCCGTGTGCATTTGTTTGACAGTGCTATCTGCCTCAGGACAGACAGGTCCAGGGGTGCTTCCTGTAGGCGTGTCGGGACCCATTCAGTCTACCTGAATCACAGGGTCATCCGGCTCAGCTGTGCCCAACCCAACCCTGCACTGTGCTTATACTGTTAGAGCCTGAACTGAGGCTGGCTATGAATCACTGTATAATATCTCTATCTTTTATTTTCTCTCCCCTCTCTCTGTAGCTTTTTGTGTATATCTTTCTATCCTTGCTGAAATCTGGGATTTCCCTGATTTCCTTGCCTCCTTTGTCTACAACCAAACAACCGTGGAAATAATAATGATATTATCAAAGAAGGTGCAGCAGCCAGTGTGCTGTCAGCTCACCAGTAAACAGTTCCCACCCGATTAAAAATGCCATGCTAGGTAATTTAGAGTTCAACTGCTACTTTTATAACAAAATTAGGCAATAACATCGCTTATGAAGGTGTAAATATTGTGACTTGACAGTAGCGGCAGCCTACAGTGTGAGCCGCTAGCATATCAGTCAGGTTGGCCAAAAATTATTTTCAGTGTAAGCTCTTTGTGTCGGCTAGTATGCTAACTAGCTAGCGGCACTCGGCTAGTACCAGCGCAGGTAGCCTGTGTTGGCTAACGTTAGGGTTAGGATTTGTCTTACCCAGTCAAAAATGTCAATAGCGGTCTATGGAGAGCGTATGGTAATACTGCCAATTGGTAGCCTATTGTGTAACCTGACTCCATGGTCCAGATGGATGACATAGCTATTTATTATTGGAAAAAAGTCCCAGATTCCAACTGTAACACTCTATGCTTTCTCACCTTCTACCTGATACAATTTCAGGTCAAAAGCTATTGTCAGCACTACCAGGCATCCTGGCTCAAAGCAACATCAGGTATCCAATGGTAGTTTAGTTGTTGTGGTTGCTGCAAATTTCAAACATACCTGATATGCATTTGCAAGGCTTGAGTCAAATGCATTGTGTTATGGAAACAATTCAAATAATCCATGGATTCTTCTGGTAAGTGTATTCGCCTGAAAGAATGCAGCGTAACCTCAAAAGTATTTCATCCTCTAAACAGATGTAAAAGTTCTGCTCTCTGTTAGGGTAAATGTATGTGTACGTCTTGTCGCCACATTATTCTCTTTCTCTTTCTCTTCCTCTGCATTCCCCAGGTGCTTCGGTGTAAGATCAAACGTACATTTAAGCTTACACGACCCCAACAGGCTCTCCACCTGGTCTTCGCCACGCCGGAGAGTCCGAACACACAGAGGTGTGTTAGCAGCGATCAAAGGATTCAATGTTTTCCAGACTGATTCTCTTTCATGTCAAACAAAAGCGGTTAAACATGGCCTCTCACTAAAAGCTCCTGCTAGCATATCTCCAGCAGTGGAACATTCCAGAAGAGAAATGTGATATGTTTGTTGGAAAAGGAGCTTTGAAGTTACCTGAGCGCTGCCTCATCATACACTTACTCAGGTTACTACGGCTGGCTCTATGGCCTCTCTGTATACTGGGCTGCTAGGGATGCTTAGAGGATTCAATATGTGTGTGAGAGAGAGACAGACAGACAGAGACAGAGAGAGAGAGAGAGAGAGAGAAAACAATACAAAGCAGTGTAAAACAGTGCAACCCCGGTGAGTCCCCACTGTGTAAATCATGCCTCTGTCATCAGATCTCACCTGTACAGATCTGAAGTATAAGAAGGTCGCCCCAGGCTACGCTTAGCACACTTCCCCTCCTGTCCCTCCTTCCCTCACCTCCTCCACGCCTCGTTTATCACATTCCAGCGTTTTCCTGTCAGAACCTGCATTTAAACTGTGACACTGAGTGTGTCAGTCTGTGTGTGTGTGTGTGTGTGTGTGTGCGTATGTGTGTCACAGAGGTGAGCTAACATTCAGAGAGAGCTGTATCTTTCCACTACAAAGATTGGCTGTTGTCACCTATAAATCTCCCCAGTGCTTTTTGAACTCTTACAAAACAAATAGCAATGAGACCGCTACACTGCCACTATTAAAGCTTGTCCATTAGGCAGTCTTCCAAAAACCCTGAGCCTGTTCCACAACACTACATTTACCATAGCTGTATTATATATTCAGGTTTAAAAGCCCTGGTGCCTGGCTGTCTCCTAACCTAACACTGCTACATAGCGATGCTGCCTTGCTTGGCATGACAGTGGTGAGTTGGCTCAAGCAGGAACATACTTTAGAATATAGTAAGCCCCTCGCAGGCTTTTACACACATTCCACAGAGACAAAGCACAAAGCTCATAAAGAAAACTCTTTAAAGCTGGGACGCTCAGCTCTTAAAGCTGTAAACCCTTTAGAACTGGGAAACATTTTTGCTTTGGAGACCGAGGATGCCAAAAAAACAACCAGGAAGTGTGTTTTTGACTGCTATGTGTAAAAATACTGACATAAAACTGAAATAGTAACTTCCCATTGGTTGTGCCCAAACCCAAGGGAATTATGGGAAAGTGCTACCACGATGCCAGTGGCTCCCTTTTGTGTCACTGTGTGCGTGCGTGTGTGTGTGTGTGTGTGTGTGTGTGTGTGTGTGTGTGCCTATGCCATTGTGTCTGCCCGTCTCCTTTCAAATGCCCAGGCAGAGGCTTATTTTTTTTCCATTCATTCATTTGAAGGTCAAGAGTTCTGCAGTAAAACACACACAAAGACTTCTTGGGTCGGTCCCGCAGGCCAGAGTGGGTTCAAAACCCCCTCGCTCTCTCCTGCTTTCATCCTCACAACAATCACCTCAGCCTCGCTTCCTCACTCCAAAGACTCCTGTGTTGTTTCAGCTTCTCTGTGTTTACGGAGGGTCGATGGAAGATCCACTGCCGCACGGGGAACTCTGAGGCTATATCCTCCTTAGTTGTACTCTGCTATTAGCTCAAACAAGCTATAAACACCAGCCAGCTTGTGTTTATAAGTTTCAAGCTCAAAATTATCATGCAGTGCCTACGTTGAGGCCACCAGCATTTCCATGGCATCACAGGATCAGTGAGCTCACTGGGCCACCCTCGCTTGACGTCTGCGCTCTGCTTCTCATCCCTGCCAGTTTCTGCCCTCCGCTCTGTTCTTCCCTCTTTCCTTCTCCCTTGTCAGTACCGTTTTGAGACTGCACAGGAACTGGTCAGGAAGGAATGTGGCAGCACGACAGCGTGACACAGACCGAGCACCCACAGAGACAACACACTTGGAAAGAGAAAGAGGAGAAGGAGAAAGACAGAGGCGGTGTGGAGAGAGATACGTGTCAATGAGTAGCCGGTAGTTTCTGAGCGAGGCGCTGAAGTGTATTACAGGAAAACCACATATCAGCAGGCACAGTCATGGTGTGAGGGAAGTCAGGCCTAATAGGCGTTAGTGTAATGTAACCGCAATGGTTCAAGGAAAACAAGGAAGTGGGAATGGTTTGTGTGTGGCCTCCTACATTCCCGACTGTCATCTTTCTGTAGAATAGTGAGGCATCTTGTGACACGTTGAAGCCGATGATCTGTCTGCCTTTACAGTGTTTCTGCGCACTTGTGTGCACACGCCAACTGCTGGCCTACACTGACACAACCAACAACAATGGCAACAATTTCCCTCTCAGTCTCCAACCAGAGTAACACCTGGACCTGGACTATACTAAACCCTTTCCATGGCAGCAATGCTATGTTTAACAACAATAACATAGAGTGCTCAAAATGCATGCCTGGCAGCAATTACCCCTCAATCCCTAGCCAGAGCATCAGTAACTGGTTTGTATTGGACTGTGGTCATGGAAACAATGGAGTGCTGAACACTGATGAAATGGGAGCTTTACTATTACTACTACGCAATAATCAACACGACAAGAACTTTCTTCCACCTGCCTTCACCATGATCAGCCTCCTACCCCGACTCTCCTATCCAGCCCCACCAACCAGCCTGTCGACCTCCATCCTAAACTCTATCCTGATGGGGGCAAAAGCCCTAAAGACAGCAATATTGGAGCCAGAGGTTCCCATGAAAAAGAGGAAAGTCTTCTCTCCAACATCATTTTCTGCCCTTGGGGGTCCTTCTGCCTCTGTACTGTCCAGAAGCCATATAGAAAGTCTCCTGGAGGAATCTGTGGAGGCCAGCAAAGGTTCAGAGAGGTACTCGCTGCTAAAACTAGCATACATTATATTGAATGATAGTAGGTGATTAGCATTGTCTCAAAATGTAGGGAAAATGAGAACTTATAGCAGCTTTGAAGCTAAAAGATAAGTAATCAAATTATATGCCGCCAAGTCTGCCAGTTTTGTCTAGCAGATTGGTAAAATATACACAAAATATGCCAGAAAAATAATACTGGTTTGAACTATCATTACATCATTGCATTACATACATTACAACAACATATCACTGTCCCTGTTTCCAAGTAAGTGAACGTAATGGGAGATGGAAGACTGTGTACTGCTAAAAATCACTGTGCAGTGGATGAATATGTGGTTGCAAATGTGAAATACATCCAAAAATATACCTGACTTTGTCAGCTATACAAGTTAATGGTATTTCATTTTAAAATGTATGAGGCTAATGGGCCATATAATAAAACCACTAACAACAAGGCGTAGGAGCTCTAAAGTGCCTTTGTGATTGGAAACCTTTTCAGAGGAACTTCCCAAAACATAATTACCGAGTAAATGAAAAACATGAGTCACCAATCCATAGTCATCAATATTGGTTACTCATTGGTTTGAAAAGGTCTACTACTAAAATTTTGGATTTTTTGTATTTCACTAAACTGTTCGCAAATAAACCTGCAAAGCAAACTCAAACTCAAAATGTGCAATATTTAGTCATTCCAAAGTACACAAAGTGTGTGTGTGTGTGTGTGTGTGTGTGTGT